>NW_020449308.1:719883-1018160 GCF_003343035.1 Apteryx rowi | reverse complement strand
GGGGGACATGTCAAAGAACTGTTGATGTTTGCCTCATCTGGCAACATCTGTCCATTTCAGAATACAGAATGTCTGCCAAAACTTCATTTATCTTCATATCTTGATATTGACATTAGACACAAGAAAAAAAATATAGCATAGAATTAGATGATTAAAAGGCACTTACCAGGAAGTATCCCTAATTCATCATTTCAAAAACACTATGAATGTTTAAATGCTTGCCTGTAAGGCAAAGTATTAGTCAAAAAGTCCTCAGAAAGCTCAGAGCTGTAAAATGAAATGCATCGCCCTATAAAAAAAATGCATAAAGTTTGGAAAATAAACAYGCTAGGACATTTACAGCTGAAATTCAGCTTCTTAGTCTCCATTTTAATAGGAAATAGAATTTTACAACTTAAGTTTGTAAACCAGTGGACAATTTCACACTTAAAGATAGAAAACCTACACAAAAGAATTTATCATGAGATTAAGCTTAAAAGGAAGCTATATTGTGCAACAGATTTATATTCCTTGGACAATTATTACATGTTCTGTCAATGAATACCTACTCTGCACCTGAGTTGTTTATACATTTCAGATTTAAAGAGCCAAATCTTCATCTGAGTAAATCTTTCCAAGTACTACTGCAAAGTTGTACTTCACTGCCGTACAAAATGCTTTGGCAGAGGGTGAATAGAATAAAATCTAGTACCTACTAACTCTACCTTTTGAAAATACCTTAATTTAATCTTAGCAACCCTAATCCTTTACCACCAAAAGTTCATCTGAGAGTGGCTAAGAGGACAAAATATACTTTTAGTGGTAACAATGGATGGATCTAAGTTGTTCCAAGTCATATAGTTCTTCTCAAATCTAGCCAGATTTGTTACTAAAAAGAAAAAAAAATATATAGCTATTTTTGATTTTATAAACTGATTCACCAGGAGGAAAAATAGGCATAATGTATATAGAACCAATTGTCTAAAGAGGAAAATATACATTTTTAATAATAATAATAATAATAAAAAAAAGCGTTACTTGAAAGATTCCACAACCTGTGTGAGCAACTTGTTCCAATGCTCGGTTATCCTCACAGTAGAAAGCTTTTTCCCTATATCCGTCCTGAATGTCTCTTGTTCCAACTTGTGCTTGTCAACTCTCTCCTTCCTGTCATGCCCTGCTGTGAGGAGCCTGGGTCCAGCTCTTTGATGACCCCTCATAGGCACTGGGGGGCTGTTTGGTGCCCCTGAAGCCATCCCTTCCCCAAGCTGAGCAAGCCCAACTCCCCCGGCCTCTCCTCACAGGGCAAGTGCTCTGGCCCCCAACACCTTGGGGGCCCTCTATTGAACTCGCTCCAGTTTGTCCATGTTTTTCTGGCACTGGGGGCCCAGAACTGGGTGCAGCACTCCAGACATGGTGTGATGAATGCTGCATAGAGGGGGATGGTTCCTTCCCTCGATCTACAGGCCGTGCTCCTGCCCATCCAGCCCAGGTGCAGCTGGCCCCTTTGCTGCCAGGGCACGCYGCTGGCTCTCCTTCAGCTCTCTGCCCACCTCGACCCCCAGGGCCTCCCCGCAGAGTTGTTCCCCAGCCTCTCCGTCCCAACCTGTGTCATTGCAGATGACACAGCACATCCCAAGGGCATGACTTGAATTTGTTATAGTTGTCTTTAAAATGATAATAAAACTGTTTTTTGTTGTTGTTGTTGTTGTTTTGGGGGTGAGGTTTTTTTTCCTTTTTATTAGAAAAAATTACTTAGGATAGATTTCCTCTTTTGTAGGAGAAATGTCGAGATCCTAAAAGTACCATAGATGATAGCCAGCAAACTAAAATATGCCCATGTTGTATAAGGTTGCTACCTTTCTTTATTCATGTATACTACATCTGTGGTTTTTGTCTGCAGTAAA
This sequence comes from Apteryx rowi, assembly GCF_003343035.1. Classification (NCBI taxonomy): domain Eukaryota; kingdom Metazoa; phylum Chordata; class Aves; order Apterygiformes; family Apterygidae; genus Apteryx; species Apteryx rowi. Next base: position 1,016,274 of record NW_020449308.1, on the reverse strand, counting down.
TAATTGTAAATAGTTTAAAGCATAATTATAGAAGCAAATGATCTCACTTGATTCACTTGAAGTGAATGATCTCTCTTGTATCTCTTCAGAAAGCTGATTTAGTTTCATCCCAAAGAATATGATGTATAATTCTTTTTTAATACAATATCCATTTTAATGGACACTTAGTATTCAACCTGCAGACATGTTATCTGTAACTACATGGTCAGTCTCAGTGAATTCCATGTGAAATTGATATGTTTATAACTTGTTCATGAGTCTCCATAGGATTGGACCGACACATGAATTGCAGATGTAATTTGTGTAAAGTATACTTTTTTTACCCACAGTACTGAAAAGCTATTCATGGTGGATATTTGCCAGTTCTTTGAGAGATTATCTAACTTCAAGAAAGCTCAGTAAACTACTGCTCCTGCCTTCATGTCCTGTTGCCCTTTCTGTATTGATTTTCAAGTCGACAAGTGTATGGACTTGAACAAAATTAAATGGAATAAGGGAGGGAACACTTTTATGCTTCAGCAGTTTGTAAAAGGCCATGTCAGTTTTACATGCTTTTCAAGCTATATTACAATAGGGCAAATCATCTGACATATTTCTTGTTAGAGGTATATTACATCAGGCATTTACAAAATTATTTGCAACTAATCCAACATATTTCATCATTTTTTAGAACAAAGGAAGATATATCTTTGGGGAGGGAAGGGAGAATGTTGAATTATTTCACTTCAGAGACATCTTAGAGAAACTGTATGGAAGAGCTGCGGCTATTTCTCTAAATAATATCTTTGAATATTAGCTCTCTGACTATGAGAAGAATTCTTGGACAGAGACATGGAAGGTAATGTTTCCTCACTGTAAGATTATATGTATGCCCTTTCCATTACTAGAAACACAAAGAAAGGGAATAGGACCTAGGGTAACACTGTGCTCTTTATTTGTCCTGTTGGCAAAACACGTATCTCTGGTATTCAGCTTTGGTGAACTTAACAAGTAGTGCCCCTGCAATCTCAGATCTGTCAAGAGGGAAACTGTTATCAAATCATCAAAGGCAAATACTCTGAAAGAAAGAAGGAGGCTTAAAATGATGTTTCAAAATGAATTTAGAAACAGATCTCAGCTTTCAGCTCACTGTCATCATTATGCAAAGCTTTTTATTGTTGGAAATACAACAACAGTAATAGAAACAGTAATAGAAAAGTKTCTAGCTTCTTCAAACACTAAATCTTCATATTGCTTTCCTTATTAAATTTCTCTGATAGGTATAATGAAATTTATAGCCCAGCTTGGGAAAGGTTTGGACAGATAGTTGTTGAAAAACTTTCTCCAGGAACTAGAGAAAAAAGAAAATTGAATACTCATTGTAAGACTTTTTTAAACCATTTTTGACTGTGAGATTTGAAAAATCTTTATACTCCAGACAATTTATTCTTTATAAATAAATTGAAATACTCACATTTAAATTTAGATTAATTTAAGTGAAGTTGGTACGAACTTTTTGCTGGAGATAATTGCATAAAAAGGATTATTTTATTCAATTTTAGTGGCTTTCTCCTATTAAAATTAGAGTGTTCAATGTATTTTATGTGAGGGGAAAAACATTTACTTGGATAAAATTGTTTCTTTAATTACTGATTTAAAACTACAAGTTTTCATTTTTTTTAAAGGGGGACTGAGTTTTACCCGACAATAAAAGATAATTTTTCAGACAAGTTTGTTTGAGTTTAAATAAGGRTTACACTGCATATTTGTTAAATAGGGTTTCATGTAGATACARTCCACTGATGCCAAATTGCTATTAATAGCTGTTGACATTTCTTAAATAAAAGTAATTTTGAAAGCCAAGGTCAACAGAGTTGTATTGTTCTGGCACTTAATAGAATTCTAGTTTTGTTTAAAAATCTGGACTATATCCATCTCAGAGAAATTTTTAAGGCAGTGGTAGAATAAGCTGTTATTACGACTACAATACATAGTTAAAAATTATGAGGAAGTAAATGTGTTAAAATGTGTTTTTTATGGGTTTTTATTACAACTGTATAATCAACCTTATATTCCAATCATTATAATTCCCTTAGAATAAGTGGAATATTGAAAGCATTCATTACATTATCAACCGACCAGCAGGGAAGTCACAATAGAGTGATTGTAGAATTACTTTAATTGATCCTTTTGAAGTAATATCATGTGCATCAAAATTTATACATAGCAGTGACTTTTAGTGCCAGATTCTCAAAGGGAATTATTCATGATTATTAACAGATATATTCTGGATAGTGCTTTATTTTTACATTCTTTACAAAAATCTCTAATTTTTATCAGTGTAATCAGTATAGTACATTAAGTTCCATGCTTCACTTTAATGATTTCTTGAGTTGAAACCATGTGGTTTCCCTACCACCCCCCTCTTGTCTAAAGCAGTAAAAAGCTTGATTAGCTCAAAAATTAAAAGTAGTTCTGAGACTTACCAAACTGTATATTTGTCCCTGCAGTGCACCTGAAAAGATAACTATCAACTCTGTATATTAGAGAGAACAAGGGGAAAAATGCATGAGAGAGAAAATATTCACGTTCTAAGAAGCAGAGCTCTCTGGAAAAACATTTAATACATTAGTGCAAAAGGAATCTCACAAGTGTTGCAAATTTAGGTGTCTATTTAGGTGTCTATACTGCTTAGTGAACTGAATAGCCCTCTAGATTTTGCTGACTGAATTAACTAAGGACTCTATTCAGGTACCTGAACAAAGTCAGCTAGCACCTTGTGGGATGCTTTAGTATATTAGACATATTCAAGGAGGACTGTCAAATAGGACACAGGATGTACAAAGACCCGCATGTTGCTCTCATAGGTCTTGTTATGTCTGCCTGCTTTGTGTAATTGTCAAAAGTAGTGCTAGATGGCTATGCTTAAGCAGTTGAATTGAGATCCTAATGTCTACCTCTGAAATATTCATGTTTGGCTCCCTTTGCACTCAATGGAAAGAAATAGGCATGTCAGTGAAGCAGTTCCTCTGATCTCTTTTGGGCATCTACCTAAAACTAGATAAATCAAATCAAAGACAGGACTTTTGTTTTTCTATTAAATGTAAAATTAATCTGAACTACTAGCTGAGATTCAGTCAGATAGATCCCATACTAGTTGCTTAGGAAAAAAATAACTATATATCTGCTAGAAATTTTGTTAAAATGGGAATTGTAGGAAATGACATCACTTATACTGGAAAGGTCAAGAAAATTCATTTACCATATTGATTCCTCATAATTTTTTCCTGTGAAATTGATAAGTGAATTGCCATGGGCTTCAACAGCTCTTGTTTCTGTATGTCACCAAAATCTGTGTGCTTGTATACTCACAATCAGATACATTTTCTGGCGTATATTCTCAGCAAATTTCCCTAATGTGACCAAACACCTTGTGTTTAAAGTCTTTCTCTACCTGCTTCACATACAGCAGGAGGGTGTTGCAGCATCAGCTAGGAAACTTGAAGTCAGACTGTGGCCCATCATACATTCAGCTCTGGCAATTTCTGATCCAGTTCTTTTTCTGCTGACCAAGATACTGGTCAGCACATATGCCTCATATTTCCAATTAAAAATGGGGTCAGGGTCTTGAATGCACCAACAACCCTAAAACTCTTTCCCTGTCTCCTGGGGTTTAGCTGCTGTGTTCAATCTCAGCTTTGACATGGCACGTTTGTGTAACCTTGGATCAGAAGTTTATATCCTTGCCCTTGGTCCTTGCCTGAGCTATGCTGTGGGTATGCCTGTGCCAAGCCTTGCACCTTCACTCCCTCCCAGATGGTCCTCGTCCCGGCCCTGTCCAGGTCTCCCTGGTCACCATCCCCGGCCAAGCTCCACTCGCCTCGCTGGGAGCTGTGGGACAGTGCTGGTCTGGGAGGCCACGGCCCTGCCAACCCCACTGCTGCCTCCACTCCCTGCTCCAGCCTGTGGCCACCCCAGCCCACATGGCGCTTGGGCATCTAAGTAACTTCCTGTATAACAGGTGAGTAAATGGAAGTAACTACCGAGCAGTTAATTATCTATCATAGCTCTTTTATCTTAAAAAAATGAAGACTGGAAGGAAAAATGATGCTTTTTCTAGATTCATCAGCGAGAATGAAGATCCATTTAAACCAAAGGATCTTGGTGGCACAAAACCCACAAATACAGACTAACTATTAATGCAGTAGGCAGAAGGGTTTTTAGCATCATAACAAAGACATCCTGAGGGAGGTTTTCAATGGAAATAATGGAAACAAGAAACACAAATTAAACTGGAGCTTGACACCGATGTCACAGTTAACTGAGGGAGAGAGGGCTGGTTCTGTGATCCCAGAAGGCTTCCTGAGAATATATGTTTCTATAGCACCTGTAGCCTGACTCAAGCAATCACCGCTCTGTTGATCTGCAATAGCCCCTCAGACAATTTCGCAGCATGAGCAAAGGAAAAGGCAGGTCTTTCAATTATATCTGCATATCACAACTGATCTTTAAAAATTCTGTGATGATACAGCACAAGAGTAATTACACCTGGGTTATCCAAATGTGGTTTAAATTTCATGCTGTTAGTGAACTGCTAATAGTATATAGGACCATGATATCTACTGAAAATAATTTAGATTCTTAAATGTAAAAAGGTCTAGAAAYGGTAGATACACACAAAAGTGGTAGAAAATAGAAGGTCTATGGAAAACTGAATATGTTTGAGGTATTTGTATTCAAAAATAAAAGAAAGTCTTGCATGGACATGAAGATAGTGTACACCTATAGTGCATGCTGTGTAGGACATTTCATGACTGAAGTTCATCCCATTTTATATACACATATACAGTATCTGTTCCTTTAGGCACAGATACAGAAGGCTTGATGCTTCCCATTGCAAAGATTGATTTTCAATTGCCTAAAACTTTGCTTAAAATTTAAATCTGAATTAGGTTACCTAATAAAAAGCATCTAATGGAATCATCTCCAGCTGCTCCTCCAGATAAGTGCTGTATCCTCTAGATCCTGTGTCATATTTGCCTGCTACATGTGGAGCATATCTCAGGATATCTCAAGTGCCAGACCGTGCCTATGTGTGAGCCATTCATTTGGATCCAACTTATTTGAGATTAAATTTCCTAAAGAAGCTGTTTGTCTATATTTTCCTACGTTGCACATTTATCTCTTTTCTTCACCTCTTTCTGAATATGTTTACTCAATTGTTTCCTCCCCAGTGTTGTTTTACTCTCTAATATACTTCATCAATTCATTTTAAGAAGACACTTCTTCATAATTATTTTCTGAATTATTTTTTATTTCTGTTATGTAGAACTGGTAGTTGTAGTCGAGATAAATTTGATTCTGAAAAGGTCAAACTCTGGGCTTTGCCTGATGAAACTTCTGGTGGATGTGTCCACCCTGTTTTTTTTCACATTAGTATTCAGCTTGCAAATCACATATTTCTTTCTGAAAAAACAATGATAATTATGCAATCAGGGTCAGTGGCAATAAGTGTTTTATGGTTTATTGCAATTAACCCAAACCTACTACATGAAGTTTGTATACCTGTGTCTCTTGATTAAAGCTTTTCCAGAGCTAACTAAAGAAATCAAGCATTTCTGATATTTTGTCAGACATAAAGGTATTTTTCTACTGTCTTGTTTTCAGATGACACTCTTTGCTTAAAAATGCTGAGCAAATCACTATCTAAACCTCTTCTAATTACCATCTATATTTCCTGAGAATTTTTGTTCAGAGACTTTTAATTGCTCTGATATTCTATTAAAGAGATCTTTTTAAAGGTGTCTTACTCCTATGACTGTTTTATTTTACGACTGATTGGTATACCAGCACAGCACAGCTCTGAAAGAACTGCTTTGTGCCGTATATGTCAGGGCCAAGATTTTGGTTTGAAATCTGAGGTATTCAGCATCCAAATTCTAAACTGTAGTCATGGAACATCAGAACAGCTAGTTCCAGCTGTTACTTCTGAGAACCCTTTAAAGCTGCAGGTCTCTCAAGTGCAGGATTTATTCTATTAGAGTAATCCTGTGGTTCTGTCATGCGATTGTGCCACCTGTCTCAGGATCAGTCCTACAGCCACACTGCTAACAGTCAGTAATAGAATAAATCTTATTAGGTTCTTCCACAGTCACTTTGCCTTACTAGGGAGACAACTCAATTACAAGGGAGTTACAAGCTCGAGATACAAGTTACAAGGTCAGGAAAGCATCCTTTTAGCCAGTGCTAGGGAGAGGCCTATCAGAGACAGGACTGGAGCACAGCTCCCAGAGAGCAGTCAACAGAGGCAGCCAACAGACACGGCAGTTCCCACAGCAGTCCCCACAGCAGAGCACAATGAAGAGCCTGACAACGCTCATCAGACCAGCACGCATGCCCTTAGCTATGGTGGTGACGTGCCGTGGGGCACGGCCCCAACAGCTGTTGGAGCAACTGTCTCTGCAACATCAGAGGCCTCAAYTTAGACAGCCTTCAGAAGGCCGCAGCTCTGCACATCTTGGGTTGGGGGATGGTCCTGGAGCCTCATGCTGAGGCCCGAGCTGGTGGTATCTAGCTGCAGGAGGTGTGCAATGGTCAAGGAGCAGCAGCAGGGCTCAGCAGACTGTGCAATATCAGAGAGGATGAGAACGAGATTGACTGGATCTTCTTTCATACTCTGTAGCTTCAGGAGCCCAAACCTCCCATTGTGTTGGAGGGGCTAGTAGAGTCAGTGCCTAGTAGGTCAGAAAGTGGAAACTCCCAGGATGGGGAAGCCTGAGAGCTGATGACTTCTGGCACCAGTAGGTCTCCTGCTCCACTGGAAAACTTGCACCTTTGGAAAAGATTCACTCCCCTTGTAGCTGTGGAGGAGCTGGGAACAGTCTCAAATGGAGCATCTGTGCCAGCTGAGCCTCAGCCACAGAGGATCAACAGGAGGAAGCGGAGGGTGTAGTCGTGGGAACTCGCTGCTTCTGGGGAGAAACTCCCATCTGCAGATCCAGCCTGCCATTTAGGGAGGTTTGCTGCTTGCTGGGTACTCACCTTCAGGATGTTGTGGAGAGGCTGCCAAGGCTTGTCTGGCCCTTGGACTATTACACCCTGCTGATTCTCTGTGTGGACACCAGTGATACTGCCAGAAGAGACCTGGAAAGTATCATGGGTGGCTACATGACTCTGTGGGTATAGGGGTATTGAGGGCCCAGGTGGTGGTGTCCTCCATCCTGCCGGTGAGGGGAAAAGGTCTGAGGAGAACAGAATGAATCCTGGGAATCAACAATTGGTCACACAGCTGGTTTTGGTTTTCACAACAACAGGGTTTTGGTTTCTATGACCATGGAACCTTTTCAAGGATGGACAACTTCTTGGTGGAGATGGGCTCCACCCGAAAAAGTGCGTCAAAAGTTTCTTTGCTAACATGTGCACAACCTGGAAAGGAGGACTTTAAACTAGGACTGATGGAGGAGGCAGAGAATGACCAGCAGCCAAGTAAGGAAGTGGTAGACAAGGTTGGCAACCAAAGGGTCTGGGATGATGTAGTAGAAAGGACCTCTTAATCAACAAAACTGAAGTGGAATCACCCAAGCACATGTATATAAATAAGGAAGTGCCTATGGGACCACATTATGGGGAAAGCTCSTGTGTCCTGTTTAGAAAGTCAGCATGCTGGGGTGCCTCTCTGAAGTGCCTGTATACACTAGTGCATGCAGCATGAGGAACAAACAGGAGGAATTAAAAGTCTGTATGCAATTACAGGGCTACAGACTCATTGTGATCAGAGACATTGTGGGATAGCTCACACAACTGGAGTGCTGCAATGGATAGATATAGGCTCTTTAGGAAGGACAAGCCAGAAAGGGGATGAGGGGGAGATGCCCTTTACACATAAAAGAACAGTGGAAATGCATGGACCTCTGCCTGGGAGCAGGTGAGAGGCTAGCTGAGAACTTACAGTTAGGATTAGCAGGCAGACCAGCATGGGCGTCTGCTAAAGACCATTTGATCAGGAAGAAGTAGACAAGGCCTTCTTCAGAGAAACCATTATGTCCATATCTCTGTTTTACTGGGGAGCCCAGAACTGGACACAGCACTTCATATATGGTCTCATAAGTGCTGAGTAACAGGGAAGGATCACCTCCTTCAACCTGCTGGCAACACTCTTCTTGCTAAAGTCAACGTAGAGAACCACCGCTTTCCTTCCTCCACCAGGTTAGTCATCTCATCACAGAAAGCTTGCTTGGCCAAGCGCGATTTCCCATTTGTAAATCTATGTTCACTACTCCCAACCTTCTTCCTGTCCTTTCCATGTCTGGAAATAGTGTCCAGGACTAGTTGCTCTGTCACCTTCCCAGGGATCGCAGTGAGACTGACTAGCACGTAGCTCCCTCAATCCTCCTTCCTGTCCTTCTTCAAGATAGGAGTGACGTTTGCTTTCTTCTAGTCCTCAGGAACCTGTCCTAATCACCCTGGCCAAATGACAACAGCGAAATCCCTCAGAACTTGTGGGTGCATCCCATCCGGTCCCATGGACTTTTGCAAGTCCATTTTGTTTAAGTGTTCCCTAACCTGATCTTCCATCCAGGGTAAGTCTTCCTTGCTCCAGACTCTCCTACAGGTCTCAAGGACCTGTCCTGAAGTCAAGTTTTACCAATAAAGACTGAGGCAAAGAAACATTGAGTACCTTGGCTGTCTCCATATCTTTTGTCACCAGGTTCCCTGCCCCATTTAACATCAAGCCTGTATTTTCCCTCACCTTCCTTTTGCTGTTTATGACTTATAGAAGCCTTTCTTGTTGCCCTTCATATCCCTCTTCAGATTCAACTCCAGATGGGCTTTAGCTCTCCTAATCCCATCCAAGCATGCTCAGAGAGTGTCTCTATATTCCTCCTGGGCCACCTGTCCCTGCTTCTACCTCTTTTACACTTCCTTTTTATATATGAGTTTGGTTAGGAGCTCCTGCTCATCCAGGCAGGCCTTCTGCTGCTTTCACTTATTTTTCTTCTCGTCAAAACTGACCATTCTTGAGCTTTGAGAAGATGATCCTTGAAAATCATCTAGCTCTCCTGAACCCCTCTTCTGTMCAGGGCCATATCCCATAGGATTCTTCCAAGCAGATCCCTGAACAGACCAAAGTGTGCTCTCCTGAGCTTCAGGTCTGTAATCCTGCTATTTGCCTTGTTTCTTCTTCACAGGATCCTGAACTCCACCATCTCACGGTTGCTGCAGTCAGTGCTGCCCCTGACCTTCACATCTCCAGCCAGTTCTTCCCTGTTTGTAAGTATCAGGTACATACTCCAGAGTGCCTCTCCTCCTTCAATCACCTGCTATAACAAAGGTGTTTTTATGTTTCCATTTCTCTATAATGTCATCATTATTTATAAGTATGGAAGGATCAGTAGCAAAAAGGTTAAACTGTCTATTGCTCTAGCGAAGTGGCCAATAACTGCAAAATGTGAAAACCTTATGAATATCTCTACATTATAGTGTGTGCTATTAGAATAATGGCACATTATATTAGAATAATTAAAGATGCATAGGTTGTACAATGGCTGACTTATTTCTGCCTACTTTTAGTAAGAAAAAAACACCTGTATTTCCCATAAAATCAGATCTGCAGATTACTGACAAATTATTAAGTGCCAATATCTATTTTTTTGCAAAATGGAACCACTCACTTTCACCTTTAACTCATCATCTTTTTTCATTGTTAGGCGCACAGTATTGTCCTTCCTCAATTTCCTTCTAGTTTCTCTGTAACACAGAATCTTTAAATGTTAGAATCATAAGTTAAATACTGATTTTTAAAAAATATCCACTTTCATAATCACAGAAGTGGCTAGAAAAACAGTTTAGAAGGAATAATATGGGAAATATTTTCTGCTTTCTGAGTTAGATGGGGAAGATAGCTAATGCCTAACATTATTAAATACTGGTAAATAAGATATGTGAAGTTGCACCCCATATCATACCATTCTTACTAGACACCCGGTATGCAGAAGTGTATTTTCAAAATTCAGACTAACTAGGATATGCATAACTTTATAGAGAGGAAGAAAATATGGAGTAATGACTTTTTTTATCCCTTCTTTTACCCCAATACAGCCTTTATTCTGATACTCACACACATTATTCACAGTAAAAACAGACACAATTCAAATTCAATGATACTGTAATAATTTTAATTCAGTGGTAATATAATAATTTAGAGGTTTCATTGTCAAATATCCTTTAAATAAAACTATGACTAGATATGACAAATGAATACAAGGGAGCATTTTCAACAGCTCATTTTTATATACTACTTCACTTATTGTTAACAATTTTTTCATATGAATTCACAAAACACCAAAGGGACAGGAACAAGGAAATGTAAAAAGACAATGAAAAAATGACTCCTTGCATTTCTAACAAACAACAAGGTTGGCAAGCAAGCAATTTATTCTGAAATATCAACTATTCATAGACAGATAATATGTATATAAATTGCATTTGTTCTGACGAGCAGTTATATTCTCTTATATATGAGATTCTTTTTGACCTGCATTAATACTTAATAAAGTTTCAATTTTGTTGAAAATTTGGAAGCTTGAAAGCCTAACAGAATAAATTCAGGACAGAGTGCCAATAATTTTCTTCTCTGGTTGAATTATGTTGAATGTGATTGGGAACAGCCAGCATGATTTATCAAGGGCAAATTATGCCTAACCAACTTGATTGCCTTCTACAGTGAAATGACAGGCTCTGTGAATGAGAGCAGAGCACTGTTTACTCTGTTRTTTACCTTGACTTTAGCAAGGCTTTCAAGATGCTTGCTCCACAGGAACCTTATAGCTAAACTGGTGACATGTGGTTTGGAAGAGTGGATTATAAGGCAGGTGAAAAATTGGCTGGACTGCCAGACACAGAAGGCGATGATCAAGAGTAGAAAGTCCAATTAACAGTTAGTTACTAGTGGCATTCCTCAAGAGTCAATACTGAGGCTTATAATCAGAGCATCATGACCTTGCCTTGATCAAGAGGTGAGCAGCTAGGTATGATGAGCCATGGCCGACCCGACAATGCAACAAGACCTGAGTGTGAGGAGCCTTGGCACAGGCTATGGGCCAACAAGGGGCAGGAGAACAATAGCTGAAACTGCTGGGCAGGTCCAGGGTGACCGGTCATGGACTGATTTGATTAGCAGTGTGTGCTACCATCTGGCTATAAAACCTCCTGGCAATAGAGACAGTGAGGTGGTGAGAGGAGATACTTCCCCCGTATGGCAGCAAAGCCCCAGGGTGAATGGTTAAGTGCTGGTGCCCAGCCAATGCCCAGAGCACAACCCTGAAGCCAGCAGGAACAAGTGTTGCCTTTCCCCCGGGCTCGACTGTGCTGGCTCACCGGAGTGGTGACTGGGGCAAGTGTCAGGGAACTGTAACTGCATGTGTTTGTGTGCATGCGTGTGTGTGTGTGTGTGTGCGCGCACATGTGTGTGTGCATGTGTGTGCGAGTATGCAAAGCTTTCCCTGACACAGCCTATTCCTTACTTGGTTCACTTAATAAATTGAGCTTAGTGGTGTCACATTGCCTGGTGTTCCTTTCCCCTCTGTGAGAAGGCCAATACTGTTTAATGTTTTTATTAATGATCTAGACAATAGGGTGGAGTGCACCTTCTGCACGCAGAAGATCTCACTCAGTATTTAATTCTGAAACACACAGAGCTTCACTATTTCGCAAATGATTTATTTTACACATAAAAGTGATTAACACCTACACTTTTTATCAATACATAGGCTTTAGTTGCCTGGCATTCAAATCAGTGATTCACTTTCTTTACCAGTATTGTATCCAATTTCTACTTAATGATTTTTTTTCTTAATATTAGATGAATATATTCCAAACATTCCTCTAATTTCACAGCTAATTTATTTATTTATGTTATCTGAAATGAGAAGTCAAGGGTAACATAGGCAAAACAGAAGACCTCTCAGAAGAGCATAAGAACGTGGCGTGAGAATAGGTATTAAGCCATATGATCTCAGTCGAGATCATAGAGTCCATTAGGAGCTCTGTTATGCACAGGGTTGCATGCTGTGCACATATCTTTCTTCTCTTTTCCACACTCAAATTTCAAGATACAGAGGAAGCATTAGATTTAGAAATGAGAATGTTGTGAAAGTGTCTATTACTTGAAAAGATAGGTAGATTACCAAATTCTTAGTGGTGCTTTTTCTCTCTAAGTTGTACTAAGACCTAATAAACCGACTAGTCTCTGCATGTCTTAATGAGCCACTGTATTGTAGTTGTTCATGTGGAAGTACACAAGAGAAAAAAGAACTTTGAGCATAACTATTTAGGGTGCAATTCTGTAGTTTCTCCCAGTAGAGTACAAAACAACCATGAACATTAGAAAACCAATATAGTTCCAGGATCCAAGATGCATTCATTGTGCAGTTGTCCCTCCTAATTGATTTTGAACTAATCATGGACTGAGTTAATTGTTCAAAATGCATATAGAATTAAGTAATACAGAGTTTTGACTATGAAGCCTAAACAACTACCAATATTATTTCATGCTTGGTATAAGATGAAATGCAGTACCGCATAGAGCAAATTCTGGGATCTTAATAAGATTCCACTGAAATTAGTGCCTGTCTCTCCAGTAACTTCATTCACACTTCACTTCAGGAATTTAGGTAGAATCTATCTACCTTTCATTATTTGAGACCTGTATACATTCTGGTATCAAAGACTTYGACTAACATTTAGAATCATTCTAGCCTAGATTTCTTTGGCTTTCTTGAGAAATCCATCTATTATTTGTTTTCAGGTTTTCTCTCTGAAACTAAGTTTTTATTAAGGTACTTGATGACCARTGAAGGCCTACATTTGGGTGAATACTCAACTCTATCTCACTCCCTGGAAAAAATAACCAAAACAAAACCAACTACTGTGAATATAATATATTTTCTCAGTCTGAAGGCACCTGAAATATCTCAGAACATACTCCTCTGCAGCTCTTTCAACACCCATCCAGCTGATGAATTCACCGTTTCAGGAATGTAGAAACCTAACCTGACTCTGGTTTAGTGCAGTCAGTAGTCTGATTATTAAATAGACCATTTTATTATGTACATAGGTTTGAGGCTCTCCATTTCCATATGATGCTTTGTCAGTTGGTTAGTAGGCAGAGTTTCACTGTGACTGCACAGTATCACCAGGAATCTATTATCGGTTCAATGTATTTTTTTATTGGAATCATTGAACCATGACTAACCTTTTGTGCAAGTTTGCAGTTAGGAACTAAAGCTCACATATGCATCCTTTTAAACAAGTTGCAGAAAATACACAGACAATTCAGTACAGGCTAAATGTCTAGGAATTAACCTACCTTATCTGGCATGCCAATACCAGCTGTAGTATCAATTCCAAGGTATCATTCCTGATTTAAAAGTAAGCCAGTGTTTAGGATATCCTCCATGAATGTAGAAAAGCCAGATTCAAGGCCCTGCTGACATTAATTTGAGTAGAAGACTTGATGATGAATCTCTCACATTAAATCAAGGTATTCTAAAACTTAATTTCTCTATCTTGACAGATTTCAGAAGTTCTCTGTTTCAGTCCTTGATATACCAGAAAATACAAGAAAATATTTGACAAATATATGAAAATATTTGATATACAAGAAAAAAATCGACATTACAAAAAAAAATTTCCAGGGACAAGAAAATCATTCATAACCTATTTGTAATTTCTTAGTAGAAGCCATTTTAACAAAATATTCTTCCATTTATTACCTTTCATGATATTTACATCACTTCATTCCATGTGTATAGTACGTTACCTCCCAGAAGCTGGTGTCTCACCCAACTTCTCAGTTATGTCTGACAGCTGTTCCCTTCTTCATCAAGATTACAGCTCCTTTTTCTCATTTCACTTTCATATTATCAATGCTATGTGATATTTTGCAAAGACGAATCATATTTCTTCCAACAGCCATTTTTGCTTTCATTCACACATGCATTAATTGAGTTACTCTGGCCAAAATATGATAGATTCCTTTCTTAAAGTAGTGTCAGCACTTTAGCCCATGTTACAGCAAAAATGTAATCTACACTCAGTCTATCTCAAAGAGTTTACAGGGTTTAATGCTCTCTTCTTTGATCTTCAAATGAGAAGTTTGTCGAAGTACAATTGGCCTTCATAAAACATAGACTGTGCAATATATTCAGATTCAAGAAAGAATTTGATTACTTTCCAATATGCTTCTGTTAGTGCCTAATAAACAATAGTTAATGAATAAAATGATAAAAAGATCAGACAAATATTGACTTCAAAGACCCCACATCATGTATTTTTAAATGAAATTTTCAGTGATGATTTGTAAGAAAGAGTATATAGATATATTTTGTTCTCTGTCTCTAAGGATTTTTAAACAACTTTCTTTATGTATTGCAAATACTGCTGCAATGTAATGAATGTCTACTCTGTACTTAATGGGACTCCTGGCAATCTAAAACAGAGCCTGAATAGTATTTTAGATTTGCGATAGTTCATAGGGCAATTTGTTAACATTTAAAGGAGTTGCTTCCATGGATTCCCAAAAGTTACAAAGTTAAACGGTTGAAGAAATCTTCTCTTCATCCCTCCTCCCATTTGGATCATAACAGAAAGCTATTATTATCTTGGGACAGAGAAGAAGGATGACTGTGAAGGCATTACAGGGAGTGTGGTTAGGGGGTAGAGATGTTACAATATTATAGATTCTGTACTCATTACTCAGACTGCACAATCCTCTAGGCATTATTAAAAAAAAAAAAAGGGGTGTGGCTTTGAGAAAAGAAATATGGTGCAAGTACAAAAAAAAATTTATTATGGAACTGTAAGTTTCTTTCTGAGCTTAGAATGTGAGAATTCAAAAAAATAATTAGGATATATGCTAATTTGCTATGATATAGCCCTTGCTGGTGGCACAAGATTAATATCAATATGCATGTTTTGCTTCAAATACCCTGCTTGCTGATTTCTACTTCGTTACTTCAGTCATGTTGTTTAAACAGGCTTTGAAATCTTCCTCCTTGGAGGATTCCACAATAAGTAGCCTCAAGATTAATAAAAGCTGGACCTAAAAATAAAAATAATACTATATTGGTCAAAAAATCAACAAAATGGTAATAATTTGTGAGAAGAATGGGACATTCTTCAGTGATGACATACCACAAAATAGAGAAAATGCAGAAAAAACAGAAAGAAATATGAGAATAAATATGAATCACAATTAAAAAGAAAGATTAGTGGCCTGTAAAGAACATTAAAAGAGAAGGAAATAAAACTGCATGGAGGGGAATATGAAGGAAAACAAAGACACATATCTACTGCATTACTGATGTGAGCAGGCAGAGAGCAACTCCTTTTACGTATGTAAAATAATATTGTGAAACTTGTTTTGATAATTCACTGAATACAAGAACATAATGAATTCATTCTAAAAGGAAGAGAACACTGTTTGCAGCTAAAATACCTATATTTCATTAGACAGGATTCAGTCTGAATCTCTTGTGCTGCAGGCTAACCATTTACTGCCTTGGTGAAAGAACAAGCTTCCCCATTTGAGCAGATTATGCGCAAGTCTTGACTTGTGGAAACATTTCTCATCTTCCTCGACAACATCAGGGGCTATTCTGATAAGGAACACTGAAAAACTAGATTAATGATACATTCCACTGTAATTGTCTCTCGAATAGGTACATGGTTAGAGTATTTGATCATGTTCTCATTCCACAGCACTGCGTAAATCAAGTATAACTCACTAGTAGTCAAGGGTCCCTGAAGGAATCAGATTCAGATGGTCCAATTATCTTAAGGGAAAAAGAGTAAGGGGATAGTGATTAGCACCAGTGTTGATAATTCCCATTATTTGCTTCCTCAGTGAGGTAGCTGCATTTCTTGCTTCAAAAGTTCATGTTTTAAAAATTAAAACTTAACTTTATACAATTTGTAAAATAATTATCTAATACCTACAAATTGGAAATGACACTAATCTATTTAAAACAAAGCTCAGGGTGTTTTGTGTATTAACACAATATTAAAAAAATCCAATTTTTCAGCAGAAATACTGCTTTGTTTAATTAGTCACAGAGGACAACACTTTATTTCAGGGTTCAAGGAAATCTCAGCCTCAGACCAAACTGTAGTGTTCAGTCATTTTGTCTTGATAATATAACCTACTTGCAAAGGACTGTGCTATAATAAGAATCTGGAAATAAATCTGCAAGCCCTACAATTATACAGAATAACTTAACAATTTGCTTATCTATATTTAAAATGGCTCAAGTTAATGAATGGTGTTTTGTTCTGTGCCATGGAACTACTGTTCCTGTTTCATCTTTTAATTGTTATGGATCTTTTGTATTCTTAACCCACGAATTCCCTGGATAATTCCCCTAAACGTAATAGGTCAAAATCTCATCAGGAATAAAAATAAATAAAAAGCATAGTCTCACTTAAGTCAGAGGAGTGTTTAGTTTCCTAAGTACTGAGAGTAGCATACAGTGCTCTCAGCTGATAATGTAGCTAACAGAACTATCTTCCTGTCTAAAACAATGAAATTTTATTCAAGTACACTTGGTACTCTTCACCTTGCTATCTCTTCTGATCTCACTGAATTAGCATAAGTAGTCAGCATATGTGATAGCCACTTCTTTAATGAAATATGGAGGATAAGAAAAATAATGTAGACATTTAAATAAAGAAGCATATATGAAAACAATATTGCCTATATTTCATGAATATAGCTTTTTAAAACCTATAACAAGTGGTTGACCTTCCTTATAAATATGTAGACCCTCAGAATATCTGAATTTTAGGGGGTATTTTTTGTTCATTTGGAAGGTCTGTATTTTCACTTTCTCCAGCTTTGGTATAGAACAAATAACACTGTGTCAGATGTGAGGAAAATGAAATTCAGCTTTCAATCYACCTCCTGCATTTTCTTCAGCTTCCCTATATTTCTCACAGAATCTGAAATTTACATTGCTATTCTTTTTTCTTTTCTTTTCCCCCTCCCTCCAGCCTTACTTTAATGGCTTGAAAGCTGAAAGCTAGAATATAACAAAATCTGATGTCTAATTCAAATTATCCTGATTTTGGCTTCTTGTATTTTCCTTTGCTGACTCCCAGGCAAAGCCAGTTTAAGAGTTTTGGAAATGTATTAAAATAGGAATGGGAGAAGAGGGACACAGTGCGATGATAGCATTGATCTTTGAAAAGTTGTTACTCATTTTTCAGTATAAAGTAATTATTTTTTGAAGCTGTTGAGGCTATTCCATTACATACCAATTTTCATGAAAATTTATTCTTAAATATGAATTGAGATCACTGTTATGTAGCTGACACTATTGCTATCACAGTCTCAATAGCATTCTTGGCCCACTTCACAATTAATTAATATTGTTGTGGGAAAAAAGCATATAGTGTTGCCCTTTCTCCTTATAAGTCGCCATTTCACAGTCCTTTTTTGTCCCTGACCTAATACTTTTGTGATAAAATAGAAAAACACATACAGCAAGCCTACACACTAATTCTTCTACTCTTGTTATCAATAATTTTATTATACTTCATAATATGCACCTACTACATCAAGCATAGAAAAGTCCTGGGAGCTGAAACAAGAATTGATGGTTGTCACATCTTTCAGACCACTGTTCCAACCACCAGCACAGAGCTATGTTTTCACTCCTCTCTCTCATCTTTTCCTTTTTTCTGAGGAGCAATGGGGTAGTTATAGAAACCTATCTTACCTGACTAATTTGGTGGTGTCCTCCAAGGAGGCCCACCCAGGAATTCTCTCTGGAATCAGAGAAAACTTAAACTGAGGAAGTGTGCAGATCACTAAAGCAGGACATTCTTGAATAAAGGTCATCAGATCAAATCCTTCAAGGTGGGGTAAGGAGAGAAATTTCGTTTTTCCAGGCGCTGACCAGACTATCAGCATCTGAGAGGTAAGGTAGGTGCAAGGCTGTCCTGTCCTGGGAGCAGAGCAGTGTTGCTGGCCAGAGCAGATCCGAATCCTTTTCTCACAGTAAATTATGCAGCTCAGTTACCTGCAAGGTTTGCAGTGAGCTAAACCATAATTCTCGAGATCAGTAGTAAGCAGACAAATCTTTCCTGTTTATTTCGTTCTATCTGAAAAACAATAAAAAACATGTCAGTTCCTTTAGTCACCCATAAAACAGGAAAATATGCTCTAAGTTACCTCACTTCTTCTTGAGCTATTCTTTTGCTGAACTTTAGGATATATTTTAGATTATTTAACTGCAGAATTTTTTATTTACAGAATTACTTAATTACCTTAACAGTTTTTGATGCTACAGCTGAGAAATTACAGCAGATTCTCTTTCAGAAGCTGATTGAGTGCAGTTCAGTAAAGCCAGAATTGTTTTTCTCTGTTGTTATGCAGTCATTTGTATCTGTTTATTGGATTTTTTTTTTCTTTTTTTCAGGTTTGTAATATTGCATATCAACCATATGTAATAATTATCAATTCTTGTTTGTTTTTGCTTTTATGTGAATCGTACATTTGCTTTTATATAAATTGTACTAAAATTATCTTCATGATTTCAATTATCTCTCTTTAAGAGAGAGAACCTATCCTCAATCTATTGCAGATGCTTGCAATTTATTAGTTTCTTTCCCAAATCTTTCTTCTTTAAAAACAACTTAATTTGTACTGTCTAGTCATTTTGGCCAGAAAGATCGGTTGTGATTCCTTTTTTCTGATTTTTTTTTTATTGCTTCGTCTAGTAAAATTAAACAGTGTTTAAGTTTTTCGTTCTGCATACTCCTCTTTGCACATATTAGTCTTTCAAATACATTTAGAGGAACTGTTTTGTGGGATTCATCTGACCAAATATTACCTTCCACATCTTAACGGACTATTTTAGGTTCCCTTCGTAGTAAGAGGACATGATGAAGTGAACAATAGAAATGCCTGTTACTCTAGAATCCCACACATTAAGGTTGTAGATTCAGAAAGATGGTGGCTACATGTTATGGTTTTGCAGAGCTCAGCACAGAAGTTTCGACCATGGTCTCCAGAAACTTCTGTAAAAACACCATAACATCATTCCCCTACTATTTTGCCTACATATCTCTGGGAATGATATCCTCCATTCTAGTTTATCATGTGTTCACAGCCTTTATCCATTTCTTCCGAATCCTCCCTAAAAACTATATAGAGAACTTATATGTTGCGTTAGTTGAGAGTAGTTGTAGGTCCATACGCACAGATAAAGAAGAACATGCAAAGATCATTGGAGAAGAATGTAAAAAGCAACACAGTGATTGAAGTTAAAGATGAAATTGGGAACCATAGGAAGCAAGTTTATGTAAGAGTTAAAGACTCTGAAAGAATGGGATTCTCCTTAAATTAGTTTTACATCTGTTACTGCTCTGATTTCTAGTTTATGAGAAAGTAAGAAATCTCATTAGATATATGGGTTCTGAAGAGGAGGGAGAAGACATTTGGGAGACTACTTTTTCAAATTAGCCTTTTTTTAGGAAATAAAAATGAATCTCAAATTTGATAAGTGGTGAAGACTAACAAACACAGTATTAATACTACCTACATGTCAAAGCTTGTATGTGTTATCATTTCCACCTCTCTATATTATTATTAGACTGCATATTGCTAATAGAATTCTAGGAATTAGCCATTTGATGTAACACTGAATCTTTAACATCAAGAAAAAATATTGTTTCATCCTCCAAAATTAAAAAGCATCCTAAAGGTCATTTCTTGTAATATCACTGGAATTAAGTATCATTAAAGTTGAAATAGCCAATCTTCTGAATATTTAAGGCATTAATTAGCAAGAGAGTTAAAAAACTGACGATGCTGAAATTTTGAAAGGACATTAAGCATCTTAACTACTATCTCCCTGTAATGGTAGTTAACTACTCAGAATTTTTCAGATACATTGTCCCCCATACAGAATTGAATTGTTTATCATAATCAAGTTCCACAGTTTACTGCTGTTGTATTAGCTCTGAAGTTATTTCCCAGGATCTTAATCAAATTCAAGACCCAAAATTGGCCTTTAGCCAATAATTTAGACTATTCTAGGGTGACAGGTCCTGTGTTTAAAGAAGTGTGTTCCATTATGTGGGATGACACCTTCAGGAGTGACTTTGTCTTACAAGTTTTTAGAAACTTTTAAAGGAGTTCAGAGTAAGGATGTTTCAGGTAAAATCCCTACAGATGCTTTTTTTCTCAGAGTTCACATGTGTCATTGAAGGTAAGGRATTCTCTTTACAATGTAGAAAAATTTTCTCTGTCACTATATCTCAAACTATTTGGAAATCAGTCCAATACAAGCAGACGGATGCTTTCCAAATGGTAAGCATTTGATTAATATCACTAACATGAAAAATAGAGAATAAAGTAAACAAAAAAGAGTGACCTCCTTGAAGAAACTTGCCTTTTGTCTATGAAGACATTGGTCTAATAGTGAAATTTTATGTGGTGCTGTTCTTGCTTTGGTTTTCGCTTTGAATTTGTTTGTTTGCTTGCTTGCTTGCTTGCTTGTTTCTCTGGCTTGTTTATTTCAGGCTTCAGCGGTTCAGAAGCAACAGAGTCAGTGTCTTTCCCGCATTTACTCTGGAAGAGAGGTGTTTTCAAAATACATTTAAACAGCTGTGAAAGCTCTAAATGCATTCAATCAGATTTAGATACTCCCATTGTTCAGTAAAAGGTTTCTTTTTTATTGCCATTGCCACAGTAGTAACTAGGCTGTGACATGATCCTCTCTTAAAAAAAAAAAAAAAATTAAGAAAATGTGAAGAAAGTCTCTCCTATTAAAGAAACAAATGCAGTTTAAATTTAATTCTGTATTATCTTTAATGTGATTTTATGCAAGCCTAATTGAAAAGAGAATTTTGTTAAAAACACTTTAATCACCAATCCCAGAGTTATGATCCCAATCATACTGTTCAGAGAAGATGCCTGTTGTGGAGATGTTCATGCTTCTACCACCTCCTATCAGGGAAGGCTTCCTCTTGTCACTTCAATTCTGTTTGTGGTCAAGTTAAAAATTGTCCTAACCTGAGCTGTGGCAACCTACCACTATATTTGGTCAGTTGAATAGTCTTCCATCCACTTATTTTGTTGCCTYGGCCCACACTGACTTAGCCCTTTAGCTCATATGTAAACAACTGCCTCCTGGACATTTAAGTGTAGGTGCCAAAATCTGGAAATTTACACTAGATAACGTGAGCTCCCTTAAAGGCCTAACTTATCTGGCATCCTCAGAGCATCCCGAACACATGGACACCTGACTGGGGCACTTCACCACATGCTGTCACATTTATTTTATATTATAAATGTAGCTACTTTAAGAGAAGGATTCAGCTACATAAACATAAGCACCTCRTGCCATGTGAGGTACCCTAAAATATTCAATACAACTGCTCAAGGGGAAGTCCTGAATTTTTCTGCAGCAGCTGGAATGCATGTTGGATATCCAAGTGTATGTAGAAGTCTATGTTTAATGAACTGAATTCCACCATCGGTAGACACCTTTATGCATCCAAGTCTTTTAAGAACTAACTCAGAAAGAAAACTCATCTCCTGGCCTTAATGGAATTTAAGTCCAAATCATTTCTCTTTGTACCAAACATCAGGATACCAGCTAGGCAGAAACTGGATTACTGCATGGAAAGAGATACCGATGACACCAATAAGTGAGAGTGCAGGAGAGAACATGATGGCATGGCCTAGTGGTTAGAACTTCACCCAAAAGTGGAGAGTTCTGACTTCACAGCTCTCTTTCCAGGATTATTTCAGTTTATTTCACTGATAACTAAACACAACTACATAAACAGCTTTAGGAAAAGCAATATGAATACAAAACTCCATTATATTAGGTAAGCACCTTCATAATTAGATTGCAAAGTCAGACCCTCACCTATTTTGTTCCATTTCTGGCCCAAAATATCTTCATTCTTGATGACAGAGTTGCCAAATGACATRACTTGAATAAGGAGATTTGGCAACAGCCCCCTTATATTCTTCTGCGACCTCTCCTGGCTCAAACATTTGGAAAACAGTCCGTAGATACCTTCTATGCATATCATTTTTCTTTCAAGAAGTCCTAACCACACTTCTCCACAGTAATCTTGCCTTTGTTTATTTCTTTGGAGGTTCATATTTTCGATCAGCCTTGTAACACTGTATACATATTTGATGCAAAGTATAAAAAGCCTAGAAGCCTAACACAGGTTTACGTATTTGGTTCTGCAGGTCAATTGCCAGAATATTATGCTTCATAGCACTAAAGTCTCCTACCTTGTTTACCCTTGAGGCCATGGTTCCTCAAAGAAAAGACAGATTCATATGAATTGTAATATAAGTCTTTGTAAGACTGGGTCCCAAAAGTTCTGCAGAAACTGCATTCTGAGAACAGCTTTTTTTTTTTCCTCTGCCTGAAAGTGGGCTATTTTTCTACCAGCTTAAACAAGGGATGTGACTTTTTCCTCCTACAGTTTGTGCAATTCTCTCATTTTCAGCAAGCTATTGGAATACCAAACTCAAAACCAAAAAGAATATGACTTCCTGTGTGGGGGAAGTTTTAGATATGTATTCTGCATTCATGGCCTGGAGAGATCATGTATATTTTTTGATTATGTTGTTGGGTTCGCAGTTCATTTTTGTTGTTGCATTTTTTTTATTTAAGCTATATATCAAATTTAATTAATCTAATTAAAAGCAATAAAAGAAGAAATTGCACTAATGACATTTTGGCTACCTATAGGCTTAAGTACCATTTATAACATGTTTTCACTTCTGTTTATTTAAATTCTAGTTTCAGCTGTAGCTGTAGCAATTAAACAGATTGTATTTTGAAGTGCCACTCCCTCCGCAGTCAATTTTCACTATTCTCACTCCACATATCAATTCATAAGGAGCACAGAGGGTAGCAGAAGAAAAACCCTAGTTTGCTTCAAAAAAAGCCAATTAATAAATCTCATTTAGTGTTAATTGCAACAGCAGTCCTCATTGTAGTTTAATCAACACCTTGCTAAAGCAACCTAAAAGAAGGAAAAAGATAGACATTGATTTCATTTACAGGCAGAACTGTATTGACACATTTCAACCTCTAAACATCTTACATTCCCAACAGGCTGGCTTGGTTCCTTTCCATACAAACTGTTCCACAAAACTCAGAGGTTTCAGCCTTAGGAGAACAAGGACATATCTGATATGCATTCTCTGAAGACTCCAAGGAATAAAACTGTGGGTTCTGTTGAATTCCTTCCAAGGGTGTATTTTTTAGACCTAAGGGGACTACCACTGTCCTCACTATGGACCTGGATTTTATAAATAGATTCATTTTATCTCTCTGCCAACCCAGACGTTTCCAGATTTTTAGTAGTGCATTTGACACTTTACTATGGTTCTCAAAAGCTCTAAATTACTTCTCTGTGAGTTGGATTTAAAACTGTCAGATACATTTTTTGGGGGAAATTTTGTGAGTGTTGCCTCAAGGGTTAATAATATACATTGAGTTCATAAAACACATTTATATGTGTCATCGATGACTTGTATCCGTCATTTTCTAACAGTCAATAATAAAACCTGATTCCACTTTTCGCCTTTTGAAATGGCTCCCTCTGGAGGAACAGATGATGTTCTTTAATAGCACCTGGATACATTTAGCTGGAATGAATTGCTTGTCCCTCCAAAAGTCTGTGAGCCTTTCTGACCGTTGAACAAGCCATCATAATTGCAGAAGACCTGATGTTATTTAGATACATAAATTTCTGTTTTAAAAGCTTTCAAGCAGAACAGCTGCAGTCATTCCTGTTCTGCATTGAGTTCAAATCCGTTTTAATTCTGATTGGGCTTTCAACCTGCAAACATAAAATCCACATTTAAAGTGAATTTCATGACAAAATATCACAAAATGTACTATAATGAAAAGATCAATATATCATTTATAGTTACGACACATTCCCATGAGTGAAATCATCAAGATATAAAATGCAGGTTAGTTCAGATCTAAAATCCAGTTTCCCAATACAGTCCAAAACTGAGCCTGAATATATTTCTAACCCCTGTAGTTTATTTAATTAGAATATTGGTAAAAAAATAGTAAAAATACCTAGTTTCAGAGGAGTTATACAGGTTTTTTCCTTCCCCCCCCAACATGGTTTTTCCTAAATATGCCTAGTTTTTATTATTCTAAAACCTGTAGTACAAGGTTAATGTGCCAAGAGTTCAACGCCCAGTTTTAGCCTTTTTTTTTTTTTTGAAATTTCTGTCATTTTACTGACTTTACTATTACCTGATTTTCCCCTATACTGGAGGTTTTCAAGGTTGCTTTTTAAAACATCTGCAAAATTTTTGCGCCACTTAGTAGAATCCAAAAGAGTATCACATTTACTGTGGAGGGATAATATGCTAGAAGATGCAGACACAAGACTATTGGGTCATAACTTAACACAATATGGACTGGAATGATAAGTGACAGAATAATCAAATGTTGGCTTTTGTTCCAAAGCCAGTCACATGAATACATAAATTTCATCCTGGTGTTCACATTCAACCTTAAATTCTACCCTACATGACTACTGCTTTTCTGCTTATTAGAAACCTAAATTACTGCAGCATACTATCGTCTGTCCAATCTGTTCTGTTCATCATCCTTTTATCCCACATGTAGAGTTCTTTTTGTCATATATAGTTCACATTCTTCTAACATTCCACTACATCAGGAAGAGAGGATTCACCAGGACAGTCACCATGCTTTTTTTATAGATTAAAATCAGTACCTAATTCAGTCAAACTCACTTTACTCTCTGCGTCTGTACTGGTGCCTTTCTAGTCACCTCATTATAATTTGGAGCTAGTGGGAAGAGCTTGCAGAATGAAGAGAATTTTTTATCTCCTGTGTCTACATGGCAGAAGCACTACAAATATCACACATACAAGGCCAATCTGCCTTCACGTGAATTTCTAGGTGGGATGGCAGTAGAATACAGTGGGAAGATCTGGAGTAGCACAAATATGGAAAAATTGATTTCCAATGTATCAATATTAAATTATCTTATGTGAACCTATACAAAAAAGCATTTGGCATTTGCCAGCTTTTCCCAGATAATATGGAACCTTTGCACAGATCAGTGGAGCTTAATCCTACAGTTCTCTAATAGAAAGTTTATGCAAAACTAGATTTCAGAATTTTAGCAATAATTTATGCTGATCAGCAGCATTATTTCCTGACATTATGGAAAGTAACATGTCAGCACTTTTAAAGAAATGCTGAAAACTATTGCTGTTTCTTTAACTGCATAATTAGCTGTTTGTGTCCATTGGTCTCTCAGTATGAAAGAGATTTCGGATTACATGGACATACCATTGTGGAATTGATGTGAAAAGACTGTAAAGAAACAATAAGAGTATTTGTGTATTATGTTAATAGAGGTAATCTAGATTTGGGATACAATTAATTAAGAAAACGTTAATGCAGAGCTGTGCCAAAAGGTTTTGTTTGTTTGTTTGTTTGTTTTTCTGGTCACCTGATTTTTTAATCTAACTTGTTCATAAATTTCAGTCCCAACAAAAAAATAACCTTGAAGAAACTTGCAAAGAAGTCAGTCAATATTTGACATTTGAGACTGACACTTCTTTTAATAGTACTCTGTCAAGGGGTGTTTTGTAGGAAGCAATAGCCAGTAATACTAAAAGTTAATAAGATGTTAACTTTTAGCCCAATTAGAAAATGAGGCTGATAAGATTGCAGAGACTCAAACAGAGGATCCAGTGGTGCTTGGGTAGTAATTTCTTGGTCTCCTAATTAAAATTTGCAGACTGCTTGAATCAATTCATATACTTTTCTTTGAATATATTTTGTAGTAGCTGGGATAATTTCCTTTTCAAGAGCTGGAGCTCCAACTATGCTGTTATCAGCAAAACTTTAATCTAAGTCTTCAGCCAGAGTAAAGTTTATAATGATTATTGTTTCAACTGTTAAGTGTAAACCATTTGAAATTCTGGTTTAACAAGGTCTAACATCTCTCAGTTGTTGCTGTGCATGCTATGTTTACCCCATTAAAAAATATATATATAGAAAAATATGCAGCCTATTTTTTCTTCAAATGTTCAAAGAACTGGGAGTTCTAGATTTTTTTTTTTTAACTGAACATTTTCCTAAGCAGAACTTGAAAAAGATGTTGTAGAAAATCAGCAAATCCATTGAAACCTGTGGTAAAAACCTCATCAAATACACTGAGGCCTGGATGGTACATAGTTGAATCTTTAACTGCACAGTAAGTAGAAAAAACATATAAGGAATAGTGGAATGTGCCCTGTTCAGCTTCCCAGCTAGGCTATGTCTGGACAGGAGATAAGGTACACCTGAGCCTAAGGATCAGAAAGGTTTTGAACTTCAGTGTATCTTCTGTGACTTTGCATGTAGATATATTCCAATAATGTGCCAGCAGGTTGAGGAAGGTGTTCCTTCCTCTCTACTCAGTCCTGGTGAGGCCACTGCTGGGCTCCCCAGTACAAGAAAGGCATGGACCTGCTGSAGTGAGTCCAGTGAATGGCCACAAAGATGATTAAGGGACCGGTGCATCTCTCATATGAGGAAGGGCTGAGAGAGCTGGGCCTGTTCAGCCTGGAAAAGAGAAGGATGAGGGGGGATCTTATCAATGTGTATAAGTATCTGAAGGGGGGGGTGTCAAGAGGATGGGGCCAGACCCTTTCCAGTGGTGCCTAGCAGTAGGAGAAGAGGCAACAGGCACAAATTGAAACACTGGAAGTTCCATCTGAACATGAGGAAAATTTTCKTTACTGAGAGTGTGACTGAGCACTGGCACAAGTTGCCCCAAGAGCTTGTAGAGTCTCCTTCCTCCGAGATATTCAAAAGCCATCTGGACAGRGTCCTGTGCAATGTGCTCTAGGTGACCCTGCTTGATYAGGGGGGTTGGACTAGATGATCTCCGGAGGTCCCTTCCAACCTTGACCATTCTGTGATTCTGCGATTCTGTGAAGAATGCTTGTGGGAAATGGGTTACTAGAGGAAAACTTAAGTGTATACRGCCATGTAAGAGAGAGAAAGTTAGGAACTTGTGGTAGTGGATAGTGAAATGATAAAAACAAAGCCTCAAGATTAGTCTTGAATGCATGACATTGTAGCATTGAGGAACTTGTAACTGTACAGGCTTTGGTAGCATGAGTGCAGTTGCTCAGTACTGATAATCAGTGAGTATGTACATACTGCTGCCATTAGGTTGAAAAATGTAGTATGAAGGAAAAAGATGAAAAAGAAATCAGAATGCACGCATCTTCTAACGTCTGATTTCACTTATGATTATTCTGCATGTATCCCATACTGGATTTTCTCCTATTCTCTTATACACATGAATATAACATGAAAAAAAAAGGCTAAAGTTCGTATCTAGCTTACAAGTATGAGAAGTATCATTATCAGATCATAGGTGTGGTCCAGTTTGATCCAAATCAACTAAATCTACATTTTTTTTCTTTTTATTAATGTAAAATGGAAAGTCATTTTAAAGACTTTTAATCACTTTTGGAAGAGGCAGGTTTAGTGCAAAGGCCTATTGAAAATATTCTAGCTTGCTCCTAGAAGTGATTTACACTTTAAGAATGAAAACTTCTCAGCACTAATAAATTTTGGAATTACTGCCTATTACATTGGAAAAGTTCAAGTATGTGGATCATTTTACTTGCCAAAAATGTGTTTGCAAGAGTGGATGTTATAAAGTGGAAACATGGTCATAAAATACTATGTCTTTTCATTCAAATGAAAAATTGCTATACATGGTACATTAAAACATTAAAAGGAAATAAAGATACCAAGAAAACTAGAAGAAAAAAGAACTTTTAGGCTTACAAATAACAGCCACTTCCTTGGAAAAATACCACAAGTATTTGAAATTTTCTTTACTTTTAGAATAATGATTTTTGATTTACAATGTACAGTACATAATATTTGTAATGAATGAAAGTGCTGAATAAAGAAGTATCACTATGCTTTCTACACCCATAAGCTCCTTTAAAAACAAGGTTAAATATGAATTGATTTTCATCATTTTTATGGATACATTTTGACTCAGTATATCATTGAAAATAAAGATCTAGTTCTACAACAGAAGTACAATTCCAGCACTAAACTGCTTTAAAAGGAAAAAGGAGGATCTTTGACATCAATGGAATATATCAACTCTCTTCTTCCAAAGATGTATTTAGTTTGTTTTTCTGTTAGTTCAAGGCTTATTCTACTCTAACTACATTGTTATCCATAAACACAGTCCTGATTTACACCACCAAAGCACATTTTTGTTTTTTAAATGCTGCATTTTTTGTAGCTGTCTTCTTCAGCTGATAGTCAACCAGTAAAACTTCAGAGTTTACGAATACTTGCTAAATCAGCTGAAATAGGCATCAACCTGTGAATTATGCATAGCTTAAGGGAAAAATCTGAATTTAGAAAGACAGAGCTGGGGCAGAGGCTAATAACTGGGCATCCGAAGAGTCTTTTGATCAGATGGACTTGCTTAAGGGCTTGGATTTTTGTTTTTCTTTTTGAGCAAGCTATTACTCCTTCAAAGCCATATATCCATATCATAGCTATCTGCTATTTAACATGGCTAAACTACAGATTTGTGGTAATTTAGTCATCCATGAACTGCTACTGCTGTACTGACAGGAAATGAAAACTTTTCTCACTGACAAACTAATTGGCAAGTTGAACTAGGAACACATAAGTATTTGCTGGGAGACTGAAGAATGCAACCAGGAAGATTATGGTTTTGGTCAGAAAAAGAGAAGAGGGCCCAATCCTTCTCTGATCCTAATTTGTGATATAAAACTGAGCATATACTGGTGATTTTCAGAAGGCTGGTGGAGTTTTGACTGGAGTCATACCTCGATACATAAAGCATCAGAGATTGCCCAGCAAGTTGAGTTTTGCTGACCAGATCAACGGAAAATGCCCTTATTTTTGAACTTCAGTATATGAAGCATGTGAAATGCATTTTATTTATTAGCATTGTAAAAACTGATCTATTCCTGACCAAGCCTAGAGATATAATTCTTAGTACTCAGAGATAATTTATAACAGAAATAAGGGTGGCATGGATAGAGGAACAGGCAGGATTTGTACAGCCTTTGTACTTAAGTACTGATGGTGACTGACACAAGTCCCGCCGCTGTTTGTATGTGAATCCAGCCTCAGGAGATAGGGTGAAGCATTTGAAGCCTATCTCATGCAAGTTAAAGCAGGCTCTCCAGCTGTGCTGACTCTTTCTAAAGGAGTTAGCTGTCTCCCACAGCTAAAGGCAAACTCTTCAATCTGATTCCTTTGCCTAGGGGAATTAATTTTTTTTTATTTATATTTAAACAAGATGTGCCAAAGGTCCTCCTGGGATTTTTTTTTTCTTTTTTTTTTCCCCTCTCACTTCTCTCCATGCCCTTCCCCCTGCCCCATTCCTACTTATAGGAATGAGGAGATCTTCTCAGGTTACTTTTTATATTTTCTCTCATTGCTACAACACAGTGCAAAAATATTTCAGAAGTTTTAAAGTGCTATAAAGATACATACAAAGAAAAGTTGTTTCAGCTGTCATCATCTCCTCTTCATGTCTCAATGTATAGAATTTTTAATGGAGTTGTGCTACATAGCAGAAATTCTAGTTTAATTTCTATAGAACATGATCTCCTTTACAGTTCTTATTTCTGAAGTATAGGCATAACTCCTTATTAAATTGTCTAAAACATGTGAAGTTAATTTTTCCAAAATTGTTTTTATACCTCTGTAACACAAATATAACTTATATTTAAAGACCTAAATAATTCATAGGCTCATTCTGAAAAATTGACTCCTAAAGACATTATAAATTTGTACTAAATTGCATACTGCATATACTATACTATTTCCACTGTATTATATTCTGAACCCTCCTTATAATTTAATGTAAAAAAACTCAAAGAAACAAGAGGAAATTCTGACAAGAAAAATACAATAATAAAGGTTCTTTTTAATATTCCATAGTATATATTTAGTGCAGTGTAAAATTTGTTACTGAATTATTTGCAAAGGAACTATCAATCATTGCCCACAGCCTAAATTCCAGAACTTAATCTTCTTTTCCAACATGAAAACCAGAAGGAGCATTATAGATATGCTGGGAATACTTGAAATAATCACTTATGATCAATTTATGTGAACAGAAAAGAACCTTCATGCAAAATGAAGGAATAAAATTTSAAGAATTTTCTTAAATTCTGTGTAAAGGGTGTCAGAACATAAGGGCAACAGCAGAAAGCTGATAGAGTTAAAAATGTAATCTCACCTTTGCTCACATTTGTAGTAGAGAATATGTATTATCAGAAGACACTGATAATAAGGGGAACATTTTAAGCAAGTCTGAGATAGCAAGCCTCACATGCTAAGGACAGCCTACAAGAGTTGTCAATGAAAAGTTAAATACAATAATGAATGATTTATCTGAGTGTCATACTTCCTTTATTTCATCCTAATTCTTATCTGTTTAATGACCTCCCACCTGCATGTAAGATATCCTTGATGTCTATGAGTTAAAGAAGGTGATGCATGTGTTGCCACGGCCATAATGAACACTACCTTTTTACTACAAGAAGTCATTTTAATGAACTATAGTGTTAGGGAAAAAATCCATCTCTCTAAAAATCAGCTATGAAATGGCACTAGAATGGACAATCTAAAGCAAGCTCTTTTAGACATTTTGAAAAAATCTTTTCCCAAACATTAAATCTTTCAAAAAAAGCTCTTGTTTAAAGATTTGTATTTTTGTATTAAAGAGTATAAGCAGCTTCTAGCACATGAACACTGTCTGTGTCAGCAACATGTAAACTGCAAATGGAAGTAAAAGGCTATATTAAATAATAGACTCACTAAGGGAAACCTGGGAAAGATATTTTTTTCCAGCATGTCTATATCTATGATGATCAGTAAAGGGAAAGTATCCCTTTATACAACTAGTCTATTTTCTTCTTTTGTTAGATGAAAAAATAATGAACATTAAAATTATATGGAAAAACATTCTCTCTTGGAAGGAGGTATCTAAGGAGAATCAGTGGGTTCACTGGGATCAAAGACTAGTGAACTCTTTTTCAGATAGAGTTATAAAATGGGCTAAATGTTACAGTTGCCTGAAATAGGTAGTGAATACTTAAAAATTCATGCCAGTTCTGTATTAAAGTTTCCAGATCAAAACATGACTGATAAGCATACAAAAGAGATGAAAAAATAAGGAACTAACAGAGAAGATCAATCATAGGTAAAACAGAAAAATCAGTCAATTATCAATCAAATATTTAATCTTACGATAGGCAGAACCTTAAGCCAACCCAAAACTGAATATTTGAAATGAGCTTTCATGGTGACTTTCTGATTTATTTATGATTTCTCCACCATCACTACTTGTCTTTTTTTTTATATTATTTATTTTGTGTTTTCTTTTTCCAGCGAGAAGCTATTCATATAGCTATAGGTACATATACACGTGTACACTTAAAAGCATGTAAGTATAAAGAAAAACATCAATTTTGCAAAACTACATTAATATTAAATAATTTGAGACAACATGATTGCTTACAATCTGGAATTTGTGAGAGAAGCAGTATTTCTAAAAAGCCAGGACAATGGCACAGTATGTCTTAGCAGATGAAAAGATAAGAAAATAGGCAAACCTTTGAGAAAAATATTTACACTGAATTGACATGTATCATATTTTATAGGTTATACCATTAAACAAAGGATAAACTTTTGCTCTCACTGTGCCCTACTTATTGAGCAATCACTGAAATTTTGCTCTTCTGCTCCCTGTCTAGTCATGAAGAGCTTCAGAATGTGTAAGCTGAGATGAACATTCAGATGGGAAGGTATATAGAAATACTAAAATAATATTGCATTTGGTCTAATTAACCCTATGAAGGTACAGGTTCAGGCAGAGTGCCTGAATAACTCAGTTTCTAGACCAGAGCTGCCAGCTGTTCTGAGGCAGAGAATAGGTTGCTATTCCTCTGTGGAGTTCTAGCTTTTTGTTTGAAAAATGAGTACCACTGAACCAGATGACCTGGTGAAAAACTACCTAAGCCTATCGCTTACATAGTTGTGGAAATTTGGAACTTTATCCAATAAGGAACTGTTATACATAAAAGAGAAGGTAGCTGGAATTTACAGTCTGATGTTCAAAATTAAGATGTAAAGTATAACAACAATAATAAATAAATAAATAACCTGAACCCAGGTCTATTGATTTCTGCATTCACATCACCTTGTCAGACTTGACACTTCTGTAGGCTTCAAGCATTCAGCTTCTAATTATCTGATTGTCCTGTTTTAATAAGTTAGAAATTATCTCCCATCCTATATGAAGAGTGGGAAGCATTGAGCACAATTCATCTTACCAAATTTAGATGTAAACATCTCGACCCCTCTTTATAATCAACAGAGTGAAATAAGTACTTTTTAGGGCATGATTCACCTCATCCTCAGGTAGTCATTTAAAAAGGTCTGATGAACCACACCTCAAAATGTCTGCTTTCTCCTTTGACTATAAAGAGAGTCTAAGACAAGAAGAAGAGAAGAACCTCAAATGTAGATACCTATATCACAGATGTCTAACATAAAGTAAAACGGCCTCACCTCAGGTGGTTCCTCTGTTTAAGACATGTACTGAATATCCTGACATGACTGAGTTCTGGAGGCAAAATATTTGCAGGTGCTATTTTTTATTAAGATAAAGCTAGAGAAGGTGGTTTGGGCTCCCACTTTGACAGTAGGTCAGTAGGGGGAAGAAGTTATTCAATTCACTTTGCAACCTATGGTCAAACTCATTTCGTTCTATTCATCAAGCTATCGGTTAGTCAATTTATTCAGGAGGTGGTCATATTACGAGAAAAAGAGAAAAAAAGTAAGAAGAAATATGATGCCGTATCTTAGTGGTAGGGCAGCTTTCTAGCAGACAGATGCTCAGTCAGATATTCCAATAAATAATTTTATTAAACAGTCAGCATTGTTGTGCCTTGTCTGGAGCAAGCTCAGACAGGCTGCTCTACAAATGTAAAGCTAGGCACTGCTGAAAAAATAAGTGCAGGAACTAGAAGGTTTTTTTTTTTTTTTTTTTTTCAGTTAAGTGATAGGTATGTGTGATAGGCAGTTGCTCAACTCTGTTGAACTTAGGCTGTTCTGGACCTGTCTTAAAACAGGCACTTAGAAAGACTTACAGATTAATTTACTGAGAGATGTTCCTAGGGGCTCCAGGAACCTTCAGATATCAACTGTAAGCTAAGCAAGTTTTAAAATACAGCTTAAAAAATTGCCCCCATTTCTGGTTCTTGGGAATAACTCCTAAATAGGTAGAATTGGAGTACAGTAAGTCTGTTGATACTACCTGTTAGTTAACCCAAAAATATCATTAAGAAAGAGAAGAATTCCTTTAAAACCATTTTTTTACAAAACTTATGGAGACTTTCTTAAGTCTGTGCTCTGAGAAGTCAGATATCCAAGAATCACAGCCCCAGGGAGGCTATTTGAAGGTAGACAATTTCAAGGTGAAATGAGAAAGAAATGGGGAACCTAAGAAACATAGATCTTCAAACAAAAAGAAAATAAACCTCTTTTCTTTAGATATAAGACTGCAGGCATTGGGAATGCTGGTATCAAATTATGAAAGGTAAGTATGAAATAGGTTATTACTTTTGAAATGGAATGATGCTTAAGAGAAGCAAATCACTGATTTGCTCTGAAACATCTTGAAATGAATGTGTGGACTGCACTAAAAAAGCATCAGGCAGATATATTTTCCCAGTGAAAAGGATAAAAAAATATATAGTAAACAATTTTTAAAATATGTTTTAGCTTCTGGGTCTAGCTACATGATGATATGGAAAGTGGTTCATAGGCACTTGAGCAACGGTAATTCAAAGCAGTAAATTCATGCTGTGTGGCACAAGTCATTACTGGACAAACAAGATCGGACTGGGAAGCAATCTAGTTAAGCTAGACTGCAGAAGGGTTTATCCAAACCAATAGACTTTTCTGGTGTTCCCGCACCCCCCTGCAGAAACACAGTTAACACAAGTGCAGGTCATAGTTAGTTACTTTACACTTTTAAACTCCAACTCCTGGAGTACAAAGTGTACCAAATATCAGATGGTGAGGCACATAAATGTCTCAGAATAATATGTTACACTTGCAGACATCAAGTACCTCTGTTTTTATGTAAATTCTAAACAGGTAGTAAATCATTAGCTATTTTTTCTCATTTTGTCTTCATGGAATTTCAACTCTGTCAGGCCAGGTTCTCTGCAGTCACCCTCCAGTGAATAACAGTGAAGATATAAATCACTTCAGACCTCTCTCAAATGCAGTAAAAGCATCCCCATGCACTCTTTCTGAAAGTGACTACCGGGTATCATAAAGTGCTCACAGTGTGATTTTGTAGAGCCTAGTGAGGCATAAACACCCCACGACACACAAAATATGAGTCCTAAGAGTCTTGACAAAGCCCATAGACCACAGTCAGTGTCATGCTTCAAAGTCGGTCCGAAACTGTCCTATTTGACCACCTCCAAGTTAAAGACAGGCTTTCTTACTATTATCTTCTGAACCCATATTAGTTCCTTTTATGACTCCATCATAGAAAACAGAGTATGATCTCACTTGGAGTGACCCAGAACTTAGTTACTGGCGCATCCAGAACATAAGGATTCTGGGCTCAGTCTTTCCCGAGATGAAGAGACCGTAAAAACAAAACTTCCAGATCTACAGCAAGTGGTTTGTTTTTTACCACACAAAGATTTTCCATAGGACCATAACAACAAGTAGCTGAAGTTATTTGTGATCAGAATGACTAAATTTAGAAAGAGTTTAGACAGTGCTGTATAATGATGGAATAAAATGAAGCTTTAAGTGTGTGTGGGGGGAACTATCTATCCAGGATATCTTATTACATCTGGGTGTCTAGGTGAGTTGGAAAATCCCAGGAAAACCAAGGAAGAGACTGGTGAGTTGGCACAACTACAGGACAGTCAGTGAATGAAAGCAAGGAATCTGGACTGATATCTGTAAAAAACATGGATTTTAAGAGGGATTTAAGAAGAATGGATCTGACCTTTTATTAAGAAAAAAAGTCTCACATTTTAACCACAAAAAATTACAGAATTGTGAGTGCTGTAATCCTGTATATCAGAATTCTAGTTTTACCAATTACAAAGCTTATTGCCTCAAAATACTGCCTGTACTGTAGCCAAGGAGTTTATTAACATTATTCAATAAGATTGACTTTATCATATAAGTAAAATTTCAAAAGTCTGTGTGACTACAGTTGCATGTTTGATTATATTCACCAGGGGTGCCAGACTTCAGACCTATTAGACATTTTATTTAACCAAAACAAACATAGAAGGATGAAAATTGATAAAGTCACACACAGTAAAGGATTACCTGAAAATCACTGATATGAAAAAAAGCTTGTTTGTAAAAAACTGTTACAGTTTTATCAACATATTACTCAGACATAAAGTCAAATCATGAAGAAAGCTGTGAAAGACAAAAAAAATAACAAAGAATGCTAATTTTATATTTACTGCTCAAAAACATACTACGCCATGTTTGGGAGGGAGGTCAAGGAAGAAGAGCAGAGCTTCTAAACATGRATGCTATCTTAATCCCATTGCTGCTATGCTGTCAATCCTTCTACTGCCAAAATGGTGTCTGTCTGTCCCTTGAGTCTGTGTGTCATATATCGTTCCTGCTTCAAGATCTTACGTTTCATTAGATTTTGCTCTTAAGTTGAGTTTGGAGTTACACAAGCTTCATCAATTTATGCTTTTCCTAACTATTTATTTTGTAGTGATACCGGAGGAACTCTTAGTTTAAAACGGTAAAGATGAGATTTTGGAGCCTCGGTGTTGGCAGGTTTTAGAAGAAAACAACATGGGCTTTAATGTAGGCAACGAACAGCATGGTAATGTTTTGTGAAAATAATTCCAAGAGAATGAGATCGTCACACATACAAGTCAAATCTCCTTGTGACTTCACAGAAATACAGTAAGAAATATTCTGAGGAAAGAAAGGTCCATTTTATGAAAAATCACTGTAAACTTAGACACTAAATCTTGACCTACTGYTAGTTACTTATATAAAGAACAACCCCAGTGGAACCCAATGTTAAACATTCAGAAATGATAGGCTAGGATTAGTAGTTGTTGGAGTATGTGTTTCCCATTTCTCCTTCCTATTTCCCATAGCAATTCCCATTTGTACAGTTCTTCAAATTGAGCACATCACACTTTCCTTTCATAGATTAAAAGTGACACACTTTATGCATCTTTACTGCCACTAATAGTACTAATACAGTAGCACTGCTACTGTTACTAATTTTTGCAATTCTTTATCTCTATGCCCTTCACTATCTTCTGTCCTAAAAAAAAAAAAAAAAAAAAAAAAATAGATTATAAAACTATTATCAGTGAAGAAGCTAAAGGTTTCCAATGCTGTCAGTGAGGTTTCAAAGCACTGATGATTCTGATGACTTAGCTGGTAAATCTCATGTTAGAAACTGCCATGAGGAGACTCTGAATGCATTCTGGTAATAGGAAGTCTTTCACTGATTTCAGTAATGTAGAAAAAGAATGCACTATATGCAAAGTGGCTCTTGTTTTTCATTACTCTAAGGAAATTCCCTTTGTCAAATAGTAACCTTTGCAAGATGGGATTTATAGATTTTGCATATGGGGGAAAAAAAAAAAAAAACCTCTCCCCACCACTATTTTTTGTTTCAAGCTGTCTGTATTGAAACATCCTCACCATGGCTTTCACTAATTAGGAAATGAGAAAGACAAAGACAAATATAAGAAGATGAGGAAAGGAATGAGGAGTACTTCTGATAAATGAAGATGTTCATGAGGATGTGATTAGCAGAAAAAAGTTTGCTGGAGGGAACAGAGGAATAGTAAGGAAGAAACTAAGGACAAGGGCGAAATCAGCGTGCAAGAGAGAGAAACTTCAGGAAAGTGTAGGGGAGTAAATAAACATAGCCAAAATTTAAAACACTGAATATTTTGAGAGGAAAAAAAAAATTGCTTTGTAGGAGTGGTTTGTAAGAGTGAGTGGTGTCTTCCCCCAACAGCTATATGATAGTTTGGTATACGCATTCAAAATTCAGTTTTAAATCTGAAATGACAGTTCTGGAATTGGAGCCATGCAGGCTTCTTCTCACATGTTCAAAAAAATGGATAAGTCAAATGTAGCATACAGTTTATGAAACAGAATTATATGTTTTTAAACCAAACCTCATCTTCTTCCCACCTCTCCAATCACTTTTATTGTTATTCATCAGTAATATTTTTATTGTAGCAACTGTGACTTGTTCAGGGCTATAACATTTCCCCACTATGGTTTTAAAACCCTTTCCTGGAGAAAAACAGAAAGAAGAAAATTAAATCAAGAATGGAAATAGCAACTTTTTTCTTATTTTCTCCAGCATATGGCACACATTTACAAAGGAAAGAGCTGCATTTTCTTCAGTTGGAAGAGATGAGAATTCACAAGTCCAATCTTCCAGGGTAGGTTCATAAGCACCAGTCAACAGAGTATTCTTAGTAAAAGTATTCTTCTTGTTATCCATCAAAAACAGCAAAAATATGGCATCTTTCAGGATTACAAGAGTCAAGGTAGACCAGGGGTAATTGGTACTGCCATGGCTGCTATCACGCCTTTTGAGCTGTCTGAACCATTTAGTTTCTGTCCTTATTCTAGATCCCAAGAAGATGGGAGCTTCCTATCTTTTTCTCTTGAGATACTGCACTGCTAGTGGAGAAAAATAAGTGTTCACCTGAAGAAGTTTGAAGCCCTTCAGGGTCACCGATCACCACAGACTGTGTTAGAAGCTTCTCTGTGTCCATACCAAGGAAGCCAGGAAAGTTTCCTAATTCCTGTGTCTGTTCCTACACATACACTCAAGCATATCCCAGCTCCAAACTGGGAAGATGTGGACATGCAAGAGTTTTTCCCTTTCCTCCCTTCCTTCTGTGTCCCAGTTTCTACAGAAAGAAAACCTGGGATCACAGACCAGGTAGGAGTCCCAATGTAGTCTGAACAGACAAGTGACACAGACCCTAAAATTGGGAGATTCACAACAATGCATTTATCAATACATCTTTTGAGGATTGGATTATCCCTCATCCCCTTCTCTCTTTTCCACTCCCAACTAGTTTTCTGAAGTATAAGCACATCTGTTCCTAAATTAGAAGCTTAAAATTAGCAGAGGCAATGTATCTGAACCCATAACTCAATAAAAATGAAGTGCTTAGCCAAAGAACTTGGCCAATATGTCTAACTTTAAAACAACATATGTTGCTACATTTTAGTTGATTATCTATCTTACTGAAATTAGGGTTGCAACTAGAGAATGATGTGTTGAATGAAATAAACTCTATATTCCATGTGCAGGTATCTAAGTAATTACATTACCTTTTATGGTGAAACTAATTTATATGTTGCTTACTATAACACTTCAATCAAGAACATAATTGAAATATTTTCCAACATCCCTATTGTCTAAACTGCTGTTCATTTGTATAAAATATTTGTAAGAMTTATCCAAAAGAGAAAAGTCATTGTTTTATATGAAGATACAAACTTCTGAGTTTACTGCTCCAAAGGACATTGTGTTTTAATTATATTTTTTATTCACATATATATAACATATTACAATGAATCTAAGACATAACTGTAAAGTATTTTCCATACTATCATATTAGATTCATACAGTGATACCAAGTGAGCAAAAGCATGATATATTAAGGTGGAACTCTTGTGCAATATCTCATCTGGTGTGATTCATTACATAGGGTGGGGTCCTCTCACTTAACTTTAGCCATCTACACTACCTAGTTGTCTACAGATAAGCTAGTCTTCCATGAAAAATAGACACTTAGCTATATCCTACATCAGACATATGGATGTTAGACATCTTTGGTCAGATGAAACTCACTTATAAAACTCACCTATAAAGTTGGTGTTTATATTATGACTCAGGCTCGAGTGTGCAAATGCACAAGGTAACAAAGGCAAATGCAAAGTCTGTCTGAGATACCCCATGCAACAGTATAGGTAGGAAGCCAAATGGCTAGAGAGCAGCTTTGTGGGGAAGGATCTGGGTGTCTGGGTGGATAACAAGTTGAACTGCATCTTCTTGAAGTGAAAAAGACCAACTGCATACTGGTCTGTAGTTTCAAGAGTGATGCAAGCAGATCAAAAGAAATTAATGCCCTCCTTCATCTGGCATTCTGTGTCCAGTTTTGGGTTTCACAGTACAAGAAGGATACATACTGGAAAGAGTCCAGTGGATGACCACTGAGATGGTTGGGGACTAGACTGCAAGAATTAAAAGGAGACTGGGAGAACTGGGTTTGTTTAGCTTTAAGAAGAAAAAGTTCATGGGGGAACTTATTGCTATCTACAGCTACTTAATGGGAAGGTGTAAGAGAAGACAGAGCCAGACTCTTCTCAGAGGTGCACAGGATGGAGCAAGAGGCAAGAAACACAAGTTGAAACAGGGGAAATCCTGCACTCAATATAAGAAGAAAAAATTACTATGAAAGTGGTCAAACACTGAACCAGGCTGGCCAGAGGGCCTGTGGAATCTCCATCCTTGGAGASATTCATAATTTGCCTTGGTAAGGCAAATTAGGCTCTGAGCAGCCTAACATAGCTGTCCTTGCTTGAGCAGGAGACTGGACTACAGAACTCCAGAGGTCCCCTCCCACCTACGCAATTCTGTGATTTTATGAGAGCACTAAGAAAGAATGAGTCAAAGCTGGGAGGTGTAAGGCACTGGGATTGCCTCCAGTGTGAAATTTATCA
The DNA here is from genome assembly GCF_003343035.1 of Apteryx rowi. Taxonomy (NCBI): domain Eukaryota; kingdom Metazoa; phylum Chordata; class Aves; order Apterygiformes; family Apterygidae; genus Apteryx; species Apteryx rowi. Next base: position 976,378 of record NW_020449308.1, on the reverse strand, counting down.
CTTCCCACCAACCACTGCAATTTGGCAGTAGTATATGCTAATCTGATTGAGATAAAAGAGAGGAAGGAGGAAAATTAACATGAGGATTAATATTTTTGGCAAGAAACACAAGCAATAGTACCATTTCTTAGCTAAAACAAGCATATGTAGATGAGACCACTACTGTAAGCTAAAGAGAATCAAACAAATTTATGTAAACAAGTAAGTTTGGTAACTGCTATTAACACTCCTGTAATTGATAACAAGTATTTGAAGAAGTATTATATACATACATACTTTATACATTCTTCTAACCAACCATTGCTGTGTGGAGCAATCTATGACCCTATAGTAGAGGTGTATTTAGAGAGGAGAGTCACAGGACGATAGCAGAGACCAAGGAAGCACAGGTCCAAGATGACTTCAGGAGTCCCAGGACTATAAACACAGATGGCCACTTACTGATCAGTTTGGAATGCAGCCTGGAGGGACACTGACTCTAGAATATAACAAAAGCAATGACAAAGACAGAGAGAGAAATGACAAAACATGGCTTAATTGTGCTAATAAAACCAATAGCTGTGCTATCATAAAGGTACGTCCTGAAGAACGTCAAGAAAACAAGAAACCCTGTATTGGAGAAAATTGTATGTCTGAAAGGAAATGGAAGAAAAAATTAATATCATGTTGGAGAAAGCTATGTAGCTTGAAGAATGGTAAGGAAAAACAAAAATCTGCTACTTTTATATTTGCCATCCATTGTATATAAGTTATGTGACTTGATCACACAGAAAATTGTATAACAGCTCATGAAAGTGCCCATTACAGGTAGCATAGGTGGAGCTGGTTTTATATTGTGTATGCAAGTTTGCATTAAAAAACACTCATCTCACTGGCACTTTACTTCAGTATCAGGTGAGTGGAATTAATCTCTCTGGTATCCCACATACATTGCCACATACAGGAATATTATTTTACTGTCATCAAAATTTATCTCTATTGTTTGTGTTTGATTTAAAAATTTATTGTTTGATCTGGTATCCTGGCTTTGAGATTTGGTTGTAAACAGGACATTATATCAGTGACACCAGCATCTGCTCTTCTCCAGTCTGTCAATTTTATACCAGAATGAAGGAGATGAGAAACTTTATAGTGTCTCACCAGGGAGACTCAGGTTAACATATCACAACTCTTGTATATCCAGGGAATTCACGGGTGAGTGGTCAGCCCAGGCAGAAGGTGTCAGAACCAACATATAAGATCATAATTGTGTAAATTCGGGCATGAAGTGTGGGCAATGTTTAAAGATTCATTGTCAGTGCATAAATTCCAACTCTAATTCTTAATTAAACATTTTACTGTTTCAGCCAAAAGTTTAGTGGTTTATTTTTATCCCCAAAAAGAAATTGAAAAACACAAAAGAAGACCCTAGAAGTTATTATTTTTAGGAAATTGTACTTAAATCCATAACTAACCACAATCACTACTACAATTTTTAATACCTCTATGAAAAATAACAAGACATTTTTCAGATATTATTTCCAACATTAAATCAAAATACTATTATTTTTGTAGAAATACGTTGTGTACTAAATTTTAGCCTTGTTTTTTTTCAAGCTCTATACTTAGGCTCTATATAAATGCCGTGTTTGCTGATCTAGCCAACAACCTTGACAATAAATGACAACTGTGAAGGTTATGTGTGCAGACACCTGTCCACCCTTACCTGGGATAGGACTGCTAACTTGTTTGTCTTAGGTCATCAAATCACCTTCAGGTAGAAATAGATTTTTGTTTGCAGAGGAATTTAGTATGATGATAGCAGGAGAAAGACAGAATACCCTTACAGAAAAAAACACATTACTAGAATCTCTAATGAAAGACAGAAAATAAAAACATTGTTATTTTAGGGCCCTTGTCTGGCAGTTTTATGAGAATGAATTACTTATCTCCATTTATATGACCTAGATTACATTTTGCATTTCAACAATAACCTAGGGTTTTTTTGCATTTCAGCTCCTGTAGTATAAATGTTTCCAGCTGGGCTCTGTCAGCCTCTGTTCCACCATAAATCATATCTGCCTTCTCATCCAAAGGTGCTAACTGATGAGGCAGAAATAACACAATCTCAGCTGACTTTGTGCCCTACTTACAGCACAGCTACAGCGGGAATGCAGATTGCCTCTCTGTTCTTCCACATAAAACCATAAAAAAAGTTATATCCTTTTCAACATACTGTTTTGGAAACCTTCCAGTTCTTGGGACTATTCTTTTCACTGAATACAGCAAATAATGCTTACACTTCAAGTAGTTAACAAGGTCTCAGCGATACTGGAAACTGGTCCAGTGTCAKAGCTGGGAAGGACTTGCACATGGTTCTAAAACAGTTCACTTCTCACCTGATTGGTATTTGGGTTAATACTGTAGAATAAGATAGCAAGTWATAAGGTTAAACCTAATGGCTCAATATCATGCTCACCAGGTCTGAGGCCTTAGACCATTAAGTGGTAAAGATTAAAATGAAACCTTCAGGGGTGAGAACATAAAATTACTGCATATTTGTCTGCAGTAGGACTGACTGATTAGTAGGACAACAATACCCGTGTTCCAATGTTTCATAAATACTTGTCTCTCTAAGAATGAAGATGGCAAATGAAAGCTAAGGAGGTTTTTCTCTCTCTCTTCCTTGTTTCCCACTACTAATATCCAAGCTTATATAAAAAAAATTCTTGACATTAATACCTTGCATTYTGTGTTATTAAATGCTGTTGCATTTTTCAAGATCCCACATTTCTATTTCTGAATCCATTTTTAGAGAGAAGGTATGTAATAGGAGATTTCTTTGTTTTCTGTTTGTGTGGGGGAAAAAATGCATTTTTAATGTAAAGTGAAAAAATGGTTAAAGTAAAGATGTACAGCAAAGAAGCACAAAAAGCTGTATACATAGACATATACACAAAATACACAGTATTGCTTCATGTATGTATGATAATGAAGGTATGAATACTATATATATTTTAACAATACAAATGGTGTATATCCCATTCTTTATTATTTTAGAAAAGCAGATTCTTGAAACCACCTTTGTAATACTTCTTGACATTATTCTTCACCATGAATATATAAATCCATACTCTGTAAGCTTTGTTCCTGAAAAAAAAAAAAATCTGTGCAAAAGTAAGATTGTAGGATTCCACATTTATTAAGACTTTACAGCAAGCTTACTCAGTTTGCTAAGTTTTCCTTTGCTCTTATCCCTTTATTAAAGTTAATAGAATAACACAAAGTAAAACAGTACATTGAAGTACAGTACATTGATCATATTCAGTATATTATGCAGAAAAGTTGATTGGACCTGATGACTGGAGTGATAGAAACAGGATGTCATCTGATAACTCAAAACTCAAGGGTTAAGGATGAGAGCTTCTTAGACCTTCACAGAGATAAACTGCAGAAAGTCCTGTATCTGTCCTTTGAGAAGATGACAGTTTGACATGATTATTAAATAAGACAAATGACAATATCAGATATCCAAGCTGTAAAGTATTTCCAGTAGAGATGAAAAAATATTTATATTATTTCAAAAGGACTTAGTGAGACCTCATCTGGAATTCTATGCACAATTTTGTTTCTGATAAAAGAAGATTAATTCAAACTGGAACAAGTGCAGAGAAAGGGTACCAGTGTGATCAAGAACATTGACAGCCTTCTTTTTGAGAGGAAATTTTAAAACCTTGGCTTCTTCAATCCAGCAAATTGAAAATTCAGAGGGCATATGACTGCTCACTATAAATAAAGGTGATACTTGGCATAAATATCACAGAAGGAAAAAAAGTCTATTTGGTTTACAAGATAATTGTGACACTCAATCAAGCAGGCAGAAATTATCCATTAATACATTTAGACTAGACATAAGAAGATTTTCAACATTCAGAGAATCAAGTCCTATACCAGGTTTCCCATGGAAATGAAGGTGGGGGCAGGGTAATAAAACACAAAAACTAGTTAATTTCATATTAGAGCTGGGCAAGTTTATTAAAATGACAATATAATTTAGTTTCCTATGATATCTCCAGTGCAGTACATTTGTAATGCTGATGCTATACAAAACAGGAACATGGAATCTACTGATGTCAGTGGGACTATGGATTTTAACCAGCTTTGCTGCTAAATAGCTAGTTTTCTTCTTGTTGCCAGACCTAGAATTGTAGATTGTAATGTGCAAGCTCAACCTCATATTTTCCTTTGGTTTTACCCATCATCAGCAATAATCATTCTCCTTGTGAAATGCTCTCCTTGGTTATATCGCTTCAACCTTATTGCCTTCTGCCAATTTTATTTTTGCTGCCTTTTTCCCCATTCATGGCATTCATTCTCATTTCCTGCTTCTTCTCTGATTTACTTCATCCTTACTTTTTTTTATCATTTTGAGTTCCTTGCCAAGCGTTCCACACAGGAAGAAGCAGGATTTTTGCAGCTTTTTCTTCAACTCTAATCACTTCTCATGATCTGTACAGTGGAATCCTGCCAGTGAAGAACTTTGAAGAGAAATTATTTGGAACTGTTTGCCATGTTCTTTTCAGATACACAGTTCCTTGTGAGCAGTTAAATTAGTATGTTGGCAAATTAGTATGCTAAACTGGCCCACATCTAAAATTCATAATCCTTGTTTCTATTTTGTAGTGCTTCCCCTGAAACCTGCTGTTATCACAAGGTTTTGCATGCCATTATGTTATTCTCCTATCAGTAAATTTCTAAGCTCATTAGATAAACTGGAAAACCTGCAGAGAATCAAACAAGTGTATCTCATTGAAAATATGGTAGTCATGGAGTTTTTCCAGGTCTCTCAGTGTAGCTTTCCCAGTGGTTGCCCTCCACCTGTCTATTCTTTCCAATCCAGACTTCCTAACAGCAATCTGAAAATATCACATTGTCTATTGTAATGGATAAAAGTCTTTTTTAGTTTTGATGGAAACTGTTGCTAGCAAGTTAGACAGCATATTTAAATATAAAAGAAATGAGACTGAGTCTAGTGGTGAAGCTTCTTGTTCTCCACTGAATTCCACTTGTGTTTTCTTTTGATGTGGAAGACTAACTCAGATAATTCTTTCCATAGAAGGCAGGTAAAACTTAAATATAACTATGAGGCTGTAACACTGAAAGAAATCTGAAGAAAAATATAAATAAATATCTTTTAACTAATAAATAAGTGCAAAAAGCAGATAGTTATTTTCAAATTTTATAAAGATTTTAGTTTGCTTTCTTATCTAAGTGTTATATTAGTATGTTAATTATTATTTGCTATATTATACACTCAACCTAACCGCACTGCAGAAGAAAATAAGTACCTTTATTTTATTTTGTTTAATTACATGATATTTTTTATTGCAAGGAAAAAATTAGAACACTAATTGACCTAATGTATGAATGGGTCTTAGGAAAACAATATGGAAAGAATTGCATATGAACAAGGCAAAGATGACAGACGTTTTAAACAACATTCCATCTTCCCTTGAAATTTAGGAAGAAAGGACAACTGTAAGAAGACAAACTAATGATCTGACTGATTCATGACTGGGTTACTCCAGCTGAGCTAGCTGGAAAGGAGTTAATCACTAAAGACCTCTGTGTTAACTAGTGTGTCAATCAGTCAGAAGATGGTTCCATAAAGTTAAGAGAACAAGAACAATAACCCTGTGAATAGAAGGAAATGTATCCGAACCTTGCTAAAAAGCAAGACCTCTCTTAAACATTACTAGCTGGCTAGTAGAAAAGGGTAAATATTGTCAGAAAGAGTCTAGTAATAGCCATAACAGCATATTATCCTGCACATCCAACTGGACTCTTTCACTCAATCCAGTTCTAGCAATTTACAAGTGCTTAGTGCTTGGTGTGCTTCCTGCTATAGGATGTATATGTGCACAACACACTATTAGACCTGTATTATATCATTCACAGCAGCCACATGAAGAGCCCAATGGAAGCAAGATTTATGATGGAATCAACTGTTACTACAACTGTTGAACGAGCCACATCATCTTTTTATCAGGTACTATAGTATGAATGGGCTAATGGACAAAAATGAAATGGGCTAGCTTAAATAATTTAGCTAGTCTGGTTGATTTTGACTGAAATAGATTTAGGAGAAATTGCATGAGTAGCCCTGCTCTCATCTGAAGAGAGCTCTCATTCTCCAGAATGTATGCATTCGTGTATTCTTCAGTCATAACTTTAAAACCACTGTTCAGCACCATTTAGCTTTGTAAAAAACAAACAAACAAACAAACAAAAAAACTAGAGTAGGTATTTTATCCCTTGGGGCCTGCCTTTTTATTTATTTGTTACCAATATGCATTTCTGTTTAGGTAGCTAACCACTTAATATGCATGTGACACACACAGAGATCATATTAAGCCTGAAAGTTAACCCAGTTGCCCAATTGTGACACATTAATTGGCAGATGAACTGAATATGCAATGTCCAATCAATTTCACATATCCATGCATATTTTTATTCAAATTTGTAGAGCTTTTATTCTCCTTTCCTTTCCTCTTAATTCCCTAACCTACCAAGTAATGGATGACTACGGAGATGCAGAACACACTCCCTTGTTAGCTTTTTTCATGAGTGAAACTCAAGCCAGGCACTCAAATTCTTCTCTGTTTCTAGCTTTTCTAAATAAACAAGTTACTGCCCMTGCCCTCAGCTGTTATACGAGCTGTATATGTGTATGCAATTGTCCTCCAGCCCGTTTCAGACAAAATGAAATGGTCTAGCTTAAATAACTTAGACAGTAGCTACCCTGGCTGATTTTGACTGAAATGGATTCAGGAGCAATTGCATTAGCAGCCCTGCTGGAAGATCCAAGAAAGTGTTAATCTCCAACCTGAGGGGTGCAACTATGGCAATTACTTTTCTGTCTGTCACACCTGGATCTAGCACTGGCCAGGTAAAGACATTGCATGCCTTTTTCAGGTTAGTGGACTTACCCGCTTTGGGAAGATAAATAAATAAATTCTTTTTACTCCCCTACAGCCCAAATGTTGTCAGTTTGCTTTGTTCATAGGCATACATCTGATTTGTTTCTGTGATCAGTGGCTTTGGTTCAGTTCCCAGCAAACACTGGAAACTGTGATCTTTCAGTAATATGACACTAGGAAAAGTCTATTTCAAGGTGAAGAACTCCTCCGGGTGGATTGCTGTATTTTGTGTTCATTTGTGATTTGCAGGTGCTTGACAGGAAATGAGCATAGTTGTGGCAGGACTACTTCTCTTTGAAAAATGTCACAAAGCATTACAGATGGAAAATTTAAAAAGGAGGGATCATGTCTAAGCCACAGTATAGTACTCAGCTCACGGTATCTGTTTCTATCAAGCTTGAAAACAGAATATTATTTTCATTTCTTCTTTCTTTTATACTCATGACAGCTTTAAACTTATTTCAATGTAAATGTAGAGAATGGGTGCTTTAGAAAAAAGCACGGTTAGCACTTTACCTGCAAATGTGTTAGCAAAAATGAAATTGTGACAAAATTCTTGCAAGTCTCCATCCATTTAATTCTTCTATTAAGGGAGCCTTTTAAATGTTTTTTATATTGTTACTGCTTAATGATGAGGAGTTAATTTCTGGAGATAGTTTAAGATAGCTGAGATCAAACTAAAATGTGGACTATAAGCAGTAATCCAGAAAATAGTGTGAGAGCATCTGCAAAACTATTTTCGACTCAATGTAATTTTTCTATTATCCTATAAACTATCAGTGATGCTATATTTTATTGTATAAAATAGAGAAGATACAAGGCATGGGTGACCCTCTAAAAAATGCTTAAGAATATTAGATTTTTTATTATTCATTATAATAGCATTTTAGTGGATTTACTAATACACTCAAGGGAAGATTACKGGTTATAAAACTCTGTTTATCACCACTAGAGTTTAGGGGGGGGGGTTTTGTTTTTTTTTTTTTGGGGGGGGGGTAGATTGAAGATTGCATGTATGAACACTGGAGAGAGCAAATGTATACCAGAAGACAGACTTTCAGGTTGCTGGGAAACGAAATACTCTGAAAGTTTCTCCTTTTTATTAGCAACACTCACTGAAGAGCATTCTCCCAGTAACAAGAAAAGACAATGTCATAACATAATTTCCTCCTTTCATGCTTTCTCATCCATGGTTCCTCAGCACTGCAATTAAACCTACTCTTAATAAATGTTCCAGACTGGGATCCACAGAAAAAGAGACRTGACTCCTGTCAATATGCAAAGTGATATTATAATCAATTATAAATGGAATAAGAGAAGTGCTCTAGAACTCAGTTTAGATAATATACAATATATTTAAATAACATCAGCATGCCTAGAAATTTCTGTTGTAACAATATACTGCTTTGATGAGTCATTCTTTTGTTCTGACACAACAAAAGCAAGCAGCATTCATATTTTCATAATAACAGACTTAACTAGAAAAATCAGGTCAATCCACAAAAACAATTTTCAAAGTATTAAAATATCAATCCAAGATCAAAAAAAGGAGCTCAGTGTTTTAAAGAAGATGATCAGAGTAACACTTTTTAGACGAAAATTGATGGCCTTGCAATACTAAATTGTGAGCAACACTGGCATATTGAGGCCATCTGGTTTGACCTTCTGTTACCAAAGTCTTACAATTCTTTTTTGTGTCCTCCTTTATGCTTTAGAGCTCATATAAGCAGGTTAGTATGATGAGCTGGGAGAGTGCAGAAACTTTGAATTATGATACACTGATGCATGAGATGATGCCATGAAAGATGGCATAATTTAGTCCTGCCATTGTTTTTTTTGACTGCCATGCTGAAGTAAGAAAACAAAGAAATAAATGCATTTTAAAAAAGGCATTTTTATATGATTTTAATTGAAAATGCAAAAGTACTGAATAAAAAGTATTTTTTCCTGTTTCTTAATATGAATATAACTCTTTAACTTAAAAAATGGTATTAGATGACATTAATATAGCCTTAAGAATGCAATTTCTTCAAAAAAGTAACAAAGGCAAAATGATGGAAACTAATCAAACTCATTGTTACCTCTTTAGCATTCAGATAGACTACAATGAAAATATAAAATTGGAGACATCAGTAGCTATTCTCCCTATCTTTTGGTGAAAACTGTATTCTCTTAAGTCCATGTTGCTGTGACCGATTGCGGCTTGCAAATTGCAGTGGACCGCATTCTCTGTTAACAAATAACATTGCTTCTGGGAAGCCATCCTAATCTTGTCAGAATCTGAAAGAGTTCTCCAAAAACCTGTTGCATGTGCCTTCTTCTCTTATGGTTAAATTAAAGTCTGTTCTTTTGAAACTGCTTGGGGAGAAAGGATTGTTACTTTTAAAGAGTCTCTTGGAAAGGTAGCCAAGGTAAAGTCTTTTCTAAGTACTGAAAAAGGTGTTTTCAACTGTTAGGTTGAAATATAACAGTAATAATGAACATAATAATAGTAAAAATAACAATAGGAAAATATAAATATCTGGAAAGTAGTATGTGAAGAAAWCAGTGTGCAGAATAATTTCATAAAATACATTTATCCACTTTTTATAAGCTAGTCAATGGAGAATACGGAATCTAAATGCATTTCACAAATGTTTTGGTCATAATTAATAACAAAAAAGATTTAAATTGTTTATCTAAAAATATTAAACAATTTTTACTCAAGTTGATATAGCAAAACGATTGAAGGAAGTTAGTGATGTATTCAAAAGGGCTACATATAGGTTAAAATATTTCTGCTTTAGAGCTAATATAGAGAGATTAGCTTTGGAAAGGGCAATTCAGACTACCCTACATTAAATGCATGTTCTAGATTACTTTCTACAGAAACCTGTTGTGCTCCACAACTMTCAAGGGAGCATAGAAAACCAAACCTTCTGTACCAAAAGTTAGCCTCTCTAAATATTTAACTTTACACTTCTCTCAAGGGAAGTTTTCATACACTGATGGAAAATCTGCAATAAAAAGAGAGTATTTCATATGAATAAAATKTAGTGAAGCTCTGATGCAGACTAATTTCACTTTGAGACAAACTTTTGGGCTATTGACAACAGTGAGATCTGTTAAGAATTGAGTATTTCAAAAAATGTAGCCCCTTGACCTCAAGAATAACAAGAGACCTTAAAACAGAGACTGAGATGCAGTGTCTGAAGCAGCATTACACTCATCGAGCTTTGCTTTAATATTAAAAAAAAACAGCTAAACTTCACACCTGGACTTCACTTTTATTTGACAGATTTCTTAATGATCAGTTGGTAAGGATCCTCTGTATAGCAGGCACATGAGGAATTTTGTTATTCGCTAGGTATGTTATCAGCAGAGACGGAACAAAGAAAATAAATTTGCTCCAGATCGATCAAATTTTACCCGAGCATCATATATTTCCATACCAATCTGAGATTACTCATTCTGCTGCAGAACAAACTAGAGAGTTTTAATTTATAAACAAAGCCTGGGAATAATTGTTTTTAACACTGAAATTTTTACAAGATGAAAAACCCAAATTTGTTTCAGTAAGTTTGTGCAGGTGTTAATTTTTGGTGTGTTATGTTTTGGTTTTGTTACCAGTTCCTTGGAAAAGGGGATGATTGCTTTGAAACCCCTGGAGAGAAACAGATGACAGAGTTTCAGAAAAGCTAAGAACCTTTCTAAACAAACACACTCCCTGCAGAGAGAATCAGAGCTGTTGATCTTCTCAGCAAAAACACTACCTAAATGTAGCCACAGTTAATTACATCCTGTTGACAAGAGACACCTAAAACACCGTACATTTTATCACCATGCAACAGCATACAAATGACAAGTTTTGACAAGTATCTATTTGTTGTTTCCAGAATTTGCATTGAATATGACAAGTGTACTTTAAGCTATTATGCCTCAGCGCTATTTAATCAATCATCCTTTACTTTTGAAGTTAATTCTGGTTCAGATAAACATGCCCAGAACTGCAGTTTGTGTGATATCAACAGAGTTTTTAGGTCTAAGACAAAACATTAACACAGTAGTTGTGCCTGAAGCTATCAAACACTTGATTAATACTTTTATATCCATGAGAATAATAGAAATGGAAGATTTCGGTTTCATACTATCAGTCCACTTATTGATATGCTCATCATATATCATTGTACTTCTATTTGGCTGTTGTGGCTCTCTCCATTAGCTCTGCTTGTTCTTGTTTCCCATTTGAGGTTTTTAGGGTCTTAGGTGCTATTAGAACCTGGTATGCAATGTAAAACATGAATTTTTATCCTTATATAAATATAGTTTCTAGCTCAGTGGCCTTCTTTTGCAGAAAACAGAAGAGATTGAATCCAAATCCTGCTTTCTTGAAGCTAGATCTATTTTAGTAACTCTGAAAATAGGTCTTGCTGGGTCTGTGGATCAAAATACTGTGAAGGAACATATTTAACCATCAAGAGCCAACCAAGAAAAACAGAGAAGGTGATTCCACCTTTCAGCTTTCTGGATTAAAGGACAGAGAACTGACCTTTCAGAGGGAGAACAGAGAAGCTGAACAGTGGAAATGAGTATATGGATTCAGGAAGACAACTGAATACAAAGGGTAATAGGCAAAAGACAAAGTTAGCCTCCAGAACATTGCTATCAGCCTAGAACATTAACACTGACATTTTTCACTTTCCTTCTGGATATAGAGGTTAAAATTTGAGGTACAGAGAAACTGATGCCCACTTTTTCTAGCCTTTACTGCAGGAGTTCTAGGAACTTTCTTTTTTCCCCAAAGTGGAGGTTTTTCTTATGTTTAATAATGATGCTGTAGGAAGCATTTCTAGATTTTCTCATGGCGTTTCCTACTATGAAGGTTCCATAACTTAGGGTTTTTCTTCCTGTGAGACAGGATTTTAAAGTGAGATTTGTGAAACACTGATACGGGTAGAATAGATGGGAGAGGATCAGAATGAGGGTAATATTGATGATAGAATGGCTAGTTTGGGACTAGAAAACTCGGGCTCACACATTTCATTTTAACACAGAGACTCAAGGAATCGGAAGAAGAGGGAAATAATAGAGACAAAAGAAATGAAACATGCTTATTTTTCAGGATAGTTCCTTATTATATTGCATGGTGTTTTTTTTTTTTTTTTTTTTTTTTAAATAAAGCTAAGGAATGGAGCATACTTTCCTGATTCTTTGTAGACTTTCTTCAAGGAATGTTCAACCCTCCTTACCTGTGGGAAGACTTCTTGATTTTGCCTGAGCACTCAACTGTTGGGTATTACAGTGAGATATATTGCTTTAAGGAGAGCCAGATAAGCTTTCTGACTCTTCTGTCATGAACATAAATCCATTTCCCAGTCTCTTACTCCTCTCATACCATCATTTCTTTTAATGTAGGATCTCCTACTGTGTTGCCTGTTTTGATCAGCACCCCCTTTACAGCACTAAAAAGTACTGCCTTATTTCCTGAGAAACACTAATATAGATGCGTTGAACTGACTTACTAAGGTGCCAGGGATTTTTAGCACTATGAAGCCACTATAAAGAAAGAGAAGATAAAAAACAAAGCAAACAAAAATAATAATACTGACAAATCTAAACAAACAAAAATATCTAAATGGGGCCATCATGATAAGAGTTGGTTAGCAACAACTTAAGCATAGGCACTGAAGTTAGAGCAAATGAGATCTGAAGACTGTATCTGACAAGGACTTGAAGTACACATGGAGCAGGAGAATGAGAGATCTTTTCAGACAATTTTTTTCTTTTATGGACAGGAATTCTCTCTGGAATGTAAGCATCCTGTGCAAAATTTATATAATTCATATTTCTCCATTTATATATTTTAACACAACCTTTTGTTGTTTCTTTCACTATTTTTCCAGTATTATCCAAAGCTAAACAATACATTTTGACAGGGACCCCCCCAAAAAAAAACAAAAAAAAAAAAGGAAAAGAAAGCAGACGTTACAAAATGAAAGGTTGTGATTAAAAAACTAGCTTTCTGGAAGSTTAAAAATCTTGAATACACAATAGATTTTGTTTTGAGTTGTGCAGTCATCACAACACTTATGTAGTAGCAATTTATAGCATGTGCATGTAATAATGATACTTATGAGAGCTTGTACTTGTCACTAAGATATCTTAAATGGAAAGGTTGTCCTGCATTGCCAAAGATTGCCCTGGAGATTTCAACCACCTTTGCTACAAAGCACCAAGTGGTTTTCTTTCACATTTTTCTAATGAAATCATGCTTAAAGGATAGATCATAAGTATCTCTCATCTTATAACTGGCACTTACAAATCTACAGCAGCAAAAGAAAAAACAGTTTCCCCATGTGTTAGCCTTCAAATTGTTTAGATTTTAACATAGAAAATTACTTAAAATGTTAAAAATATTCAAATTAGATCCCCCCCCCCTTGTTTTTGGTGGAATGTGTTCTTAGTTCTGGCCAAGACTAAACCTACTGTCAAAAATAATCCTGTTCCAGTATTCCGATAGAGATCAAAAACAAAAATGCTAAAAAATCCTATTCCTGCAAGCTCTCCAGCTAAAGCTGTTGAATCAGAGTTCAGATACATTTCAGATAAGCACAGAGATTTCAGTGACTGAACTGAAACACAAAGTCATGGATCGTTTGCCAATCACATCAGTCCCAGGGGAAAGAAACCTAATTTTAAAAAAGAAAATATTTTAAGTATCTTATTACTCTTATTAGAAAAAATATATATGTTACATTTTTATACTGTTTCCGGTAAAGATGCAATTAAAATGTTGTTCAATTTAGTGTGTCAGAAATTAGCACTTCGTGTGCCTGTAGGCAGGTCTTCCACAGTGGCAACTGTATTGCTCATACAGCAGTTGAATGTGACAGAGAGGTCTTGCTCTCTGCTGTTGGCTTTGGCTGTTTTCCCATCCGCTTTTCTTTCTGTCTTTTTAATCATACAGTCGCATTTTGGAAAAATATGCAAACAAGGCAAAAGGAGGCACCAAAGGTCTCTCTGGTACCCAAGTTGCAATAACTATACTGTAGTTACCATACAGTGGTAGTTTGCAAAGTATTTCCATCCTTGTTCCTGAGGACAGGATCCACAGAAATAAAGTAAGCAGCAGTTTTAAAAGTCAATATTTTAAAACCCTTACCTTGTTCTCACTTGCCCAGTATCTGTTTCCAAGGAAACAGAAGGAGAAGCTGGAACCAATAGCTAAGCAGTGATACAGCAAGTGCATTGGCTTTCAGTTGCTGGCTTCTTTCCTGTTTTTCTAGCTCCCGAAGTCACAGATAGTAAAACCCTTGATAATTTAGAAAGAAACATAAAAAATGAATATATTTTTGGTCAATACCTATATGCTTACAAACAAAAGGAAGTTGGCACCAGAAGTGGTCTTCAGTATGGAGATTTTTAGCAGGCCATTGGAATGGGGGATGGAATTTGAAGCAGGAGAACATATGTGCACAAGAGATAATATTGTGGTGTATAAGTCAGAGTAAATTAATGCAAAATGGTATCAAAGACTTTTCCATGAAGTACAGAACAGAGAAATAGAAGCAGAATTGAAGATTTAATTATTTATTACTTTTCATGTGCCCTCTAGTCTCCAGATGTATCCAGGCTAATCTGGAGGATGATGTCTCATTTCTGCACTTTTGTTACACTATCTAGGATAAAATATAGAAATTTATGGCAACTTGATCAGTCAAGATTTTGCTGAATTTTCAACAGAAATACAAGTTTGGGAATTACACTGTAGACTGTAGTGCACAGTGTGTACTGCATAATGAGATCAGCAATTACTCCTAGAACAATATTGCTTTTAGAATGCTCACTGAACACAGATTGTCAGCAGAACTTTTTAAAAATATGTTACTGAAGACATATTTTCCTTTTCAGAAAATGACAATTTGTCAAAGAAAAAAAAATCAGGAATAAAATTGAAAATACTAATTAATTTCTGTCCAAAYGTTCTGTTTCAGTATTTTCTGAATTGCATTTAACACATTATAGTATTCCTTGACAAATGCTTTTATTATTATTTTAAATGTAAAAGTATCAAATATATGTTATACTTTATTTTAAAACATTTTCATAAAGTATTTTTTGCTGCTTCTGTCATACACAAAAAAGTTGCAGAATTCCTAGTGAGTGAAAATCTATTTCCCAAACAGCACCAGACAATCCTAAGAAAATTGTTACTAACACTTCAGCTGATTAGATGATGATACATAGACAATATTAACTTTCTCAGTGGTGATGAATACTCTTTAGATAAGGTCTTCTCTGTCTCAGCAATTAAAGTTCTTCACACAGCCCAAAATACATAAAATTCCAAACAGTAAATATATCTGAAATCTTATTAGCAAAGCATACAAAAATAGAAGGATCTCTCTGTGGCAGCCGTATCCTTGCACACATTCTAGAGCTACAACTGCTACAGGAATAAACTCATTAGAGCTATTAAGCTCAGTGCTGTTTACTCCATGTATATGCAAACAAAGCAAAATCGGGGGAAAAAATCTGGCTTCAAGTATATTACTCAAGCAGAAGCAACTCTGAAGTATTTTCAGCTACAGTCTGGCCTCCTAACCAGAAAAATCTCAGTGAAGGTCTAGCTGCTGAAATGATGCCAATTACCAACAAAACAATAGAGGTACTATGTAAAAGCAAGTGCACTGTATTGAATAAATTTTCCATTTTGAAAAGAAAAACCATATACTGACCCAGTCTTCACTATCTGATCAGAAAAGGAGACATGGATTCAGGCCTGAAAGTGTCTATCATGACACCACAGAAAAAGATGTTATCAATTTCTTGCATTCAAGTTACAGAGTAGGTTGCTTGGATTTCCATCAGTTTCCACTCCACTCCAAGTATTGTCATGTGCAAAAGTAACACATCTTATATGCAAAGTAAGAATTTATTGTTAGTCTAATTAAAGTCTTAACAGTGCAACCAAAGAACTATTGTTGGTCCAGTCACAATAGTATTTACAACTTCAGTTGAAATTAYATACGGTAAATATAGAGACAAACTTTCTGGTATCTACACACTTTTTTTTGGTGTTTTCCACTGTGCCTCTCAGTTCTAGGATCAGTAGCTTCAGTCCAGCATTGCGGATGTGTGCAGGGAGTCACTAGCATCTTGAGTCCTTCAGCAGGAGTAAGACATATGATGCTGATGGTGATAGTTTCTTCCTCTTCATTTTATTAGGGCCTGCTCAGGTTCATTCTTCTATGTTTGCTAACATGCTCTACACCCTGGTCTTTTTTCATTGTGCTGCAGGTCTATATTACATACAAATTTACTATGTATGTTGCATCTTACATATGTTGGATATGTGTTCTTTGTTCCCTTTGTCATCCCTAACACTTTTTTTTACCCAGCTCCCAAGGCTGCACTCCTTTGACAACCATTAATTGACCATAGGTGAGTTGTTCATCGCTCTGGGTCTTCCAATATCACTCTACACCTTTTTTTTCAAGGCCTCCACTGTCATCCCAGAACTTTGCTGCTCTGTGCTGATCTATGCTTTATGGTCAAGGATAATTCATTCTACACAGAACAACTATTTATTATTGCTATTGATTAGTTACAGTAATATACATAACAATAGGTGTTACACCACACAATTGCACAAAGCTAAACAAAAGTCAAATCAAAATAGGTTATAGTTATCTGGAGAGTAGATGATTGCTGCTGGTAATTGCAGGCTAAGACAATCCACAGAAAGCCTGGCAGGTCCTGAGGTTTGCATTATCTTTAAAAAAAGTCCATGGTCTATTACTGGCAATGACATCACCATATTTACTGGGCTACAAGACAACAAAGAGGAAGCAGACAAGGAAGTCTGCACCACACCAACATAAAAAGATAAACAAAGTGTCCTCTCAAGGTATTATTTTGTCTTATTTCTTGGCATGTATTCAACTTCAGTTTTTTTTCCTCAGCTGTGCTCAGAGTATGCATGAGACAAAATAATAATGGAATAATAACTTTTTACATGTTATGTAAGATCTACTTGTTGCTTCTTATTAAAATACGGAGCTAGTTTGGGGAGAGTTCATGGTAGCCCAAGTAGATATATGCATCGTACTCAAATACATACATACATATATACACACACAGAGCCTTTTTTATGTTCTTCCCACTGCAACTGAACCCAAAGAGGACTTCTCCCTTGAACTTGGACTTCAGATTTAGATCTTCAATGATTATTATTGTATCAGATTTACTTCTGGTTGCTAAAAGGTGCACATAAAAAGTTACAAAGATGGGACTGCATTTACACTCACACACAAAATAGGATGAAACACAGTAATGTGATCTAAACTGCAGTATACTACCAAATCCATGTGTCAATCTCATTGTTATACCAAGAAGTAAATGTCAGAAATAGATAGGTATCCAAGCAGCAAAAGTGCATAAAAGTGTTATCTAAACTCCCACATAGAAACATTGCATGAATCAAAATCAGACCTCTTATGCAGCAAAAAATCCTCTAGAGCTTCATGAAGCTTACAGCCATATTGCCCAAGAACCGTTGTTTTAACTAGCATCCTTTCTAGGGGAGTATTGGTTTGCCAGTAACTAATAAGCATGATTCACACAATCCATTTTCTAATTTATGGATCACATCCTGCGTTAATTACACTTATGATTACCTTAATTAGCTGTGCTTCTTCCACCTGCGTTATGCTCTAAGTATTTCAAAACATTCAACAAGCATTTTTCTTCTTCTCATGTTACAATTTGTTTTTCAGCTGTGTGAAAATGTTAWAAAGGTACTGCGCTATCACAGTGGCTGTTTTTTAATGAATTCTGGAACATTTGAGCAGTTTGTCCATCACAGCTGTTTTTTTCAAAATGAGTTTTGTTAAATATCATATTGCTTCATCTCAAAAACAAAGTACATTGACACTTTCCTGCAAGCAGTTCATAAAAGTGGTAACAACAGCACTGGGAAAACACAGAGATAAACCCCTGTGTCCTTCTCGTGAGCCTGTGAGACTGGGGGAAGTAGGTAAAAATAAGAAGGTAGGAGTAGAGCTGTGAAATGCTTGAAGAGGAGACTGAAGACATTGAATTCAGCTCAAGAATGAGTCGTCAATGAAAACAGCACATCTTTCAATGCAGAAATAAAGTTGCCAAGATAAAAGACGGAGGATAATGGAATTCAGGAGTCAGGATCTGATTAGCCCCAGATTTACTTGAAATTGTTCTCTTAATGAGGAAGTATACTTCTATGTAGACTAATTCTCAGATATTAATGTCTGTGGTCTGAATCCCCTTACGTTATTATAATGTTTTAATGAACATAACTGCCTCAGCTAACAAATTTTCAAATAAAAATGCACAATACATTATTTTGCAGCAAGTGCCAGTTCTTCCCATACACATTTGCAGAGAATACTGAAATATTTATTTTACCTTTGGTTGAATGGGCTGCCCATGTTTTTGTGTAACACTAGCATTCTCCTAGCTTTTCTTCATTATTGCGTGTTGATCACAGACAATTCTTTTGGATGGGTTAAGAATGATCATAGAAAGTGGTTATGCAATAGTGAAAACATTTGTTTTGCCTTTTGTCTAGGGATGAAGTATCTGCTCTGCCAGAAACAAGCACAATTATATCACTTCCAATTAACATTATCTGGTTACTGTAGGCAAATTACGTATACAATATAAAAGTGGTAATCTGGCATTACAGTTACAACTGCAAACTGCATCTCAGAGTGGTGGCAATTTATGCTCGGTTGATTAGACATAGTGGCAGTATTCTGGGTACATTTTCACCAAAATAAATAACAGCTTTACATCTTCTCGATGACAGTGCTCAAGCATTTTAAATTTTACATGAACTTGAAAGCTAAAAACTTTTAGAATTCACTACTGTTCGTCAAACTACATCTAGCTTAGGGGGRAAAAAAAAGCATTGATACTAACAAACATAGAAGGTAACCTTTGGAAAAGATTTTTCTTTAAATAATTAGTGTTCTATACTCTATCTGTAAAGACAGGATCTCAGCAAGTGTCAGTCAATCTACTTCCATTGATTTCAGTAGTTCTGTACAATTTTAGAACACTCACCCAAGGGACTTCTACACATTCTGAACAATTGCATTTCAAAAGAGGGAAAATATAGAACAGAAAAAGAAAATGTTAGACAGTAAGCGCTACAATAGTTAATACAGAGTAAACTAATCCAGACTAGTATTACATTAGCTATTTCAGATTCTAATGGAAATCTAGCCTCAGCGTTATGAGGTTATCATAGGCTAGAAAATGCGTGAAGATGGTAAATTAACCTGTGCTGAGCTTTCTGCTGCAATTACTAGACTGCAGCTGGCACATAAACCACACAGTTTAAAACTGGCTCATCTTTAAATATATATACGTATGTATGTTTATTATTTTCTATTATTATTTATGTATTTATTATGTCTATTTATTGTGTGTATGTCTATATTAGACTGCTGCATAGACAACAGTAATGTATCCTGTGACAGTGAGAATTCTGTTAAAAAGATATAGAGACAACATCTGTGAGCTGTAAAACAGAATAAATGTAAGTTATTATAATTTAAGATTTTAACAGAAGTATCTCTACTGGTAAAAGGCTAAGAGGAATAATTTGGTGTTAATAGCAAAAATTTGTACTTTGGCTTTTAGCAAGTAGTGAGTTAATCTGTTGATGTTTCAGTGACTTGGATTTTGAGTTTTTTGAAGCACATATGATTTACAGAGTATCTCACAGTTTCCTACTTCAGACAACCGAAATTCATCTAGTTAATCCACATGTGAGACAAAGTGGAAATGAGAGCAGTCTTTAGTTATAGTGCATATTGATAGCGGTTTTTTCTCCCTCTCTCTTTAGGAGCAATAAAACTCCTACCTATATTACAGATGTTTTACTGTCTTTAAACCTCCATATGAATTAAAGACAAAATAACTAGTGTTTTAATGCATAATTTAATTTCAGTTACTTGTAGAAGACCTGTCTGAACTACCTAAATCTAAATATTAGATTCTACTACCTAATCTAAATATTTGATTAAACTATCTAAAGGTTATACTTCTTCTTATGTCTCAAATTGTATGGATACCCTGTCCTTCAGATGTCCTTCAGATGAAAGCAAGAGTGGCAAAACTTCAGTATTTATACATTTTGAGCAAAGCTGTTTTGACACAATTTCCTCCCATTTTTTCCATTTTAGTTTATTCAATTCATTTCCATGTATAACCATGGAATAAGCATCCTCTGTAAAAGCAAGAGACCTTCAGGCATCCCCAAAGCTGAACCCATTTCAAAGCAGGCAGATCTGGAAACATACAATGGTTCATTTTATAGTTTTTTTGCCAAAAAATCATGGTTGATTTACCTTTCCCCTTAACACAGTATATGCCTCAAAATTTTATTGATTGGAATAAATTGATATTGCAGTCTTGTGCATGTTTTCCTGTGTTTTGTTTTGTTGGAAGGAAACCAGCCATTTTGAAATAACCATAAAAAGTAGAACTATAATCAACATTAAATACAGAGAATTTAAAACTATTCAAGACCCTCCTAGCTTAAGAGCTTACTGACACACATTCCTTAAGCTTCCCTTGCACTCTCATGAAAAGTCATCAAAAAAACTGGATACCAAGTCAAAGCCACTAAAAGAAATCATTCAAATGTCGTCATAACAGAGATCGATCAAGCTGCAAGAAAATACTCCAGAGATAATATGAGTGAGTAAATGTCAGGAAAGACTGAAGTCTGTTGCTGCAGCAAAGTAGCTGAAACAGGATCAAGCAATGAGCAACCTATTGTAATGTAAGTAGAAATGACCTAAATGCTCAGTGAACTGCAGTTCAGTTTGATTTAGAAATATCATCCTAACTATGCGATTTTTTAGTTATTTTTATGGTTGGAAATTTGTTCGTAGTTTGAAAATTATACTCAGGAATATTAGATATTTTGTTAATGCTTTGTAACATATTTCTGACTTCAGTTTAGAGTATATCAGTTTTCTACAGACTACTGAGGATATTCACCACCTCATTCAGACAAATTAGATGGCTAATTAGTATATTTAAAATTTAATGTTAGAAATTCTTTTTCCTTTTTCTCTGTCTGCAAAGCACATTTTCTCCATCGCTTCTAATTTAGCACACTAGCAGGAGAATGTATTGTCCCAGCAGTTTTGAATGCTGGAATTGTAAAAAAAAATGGGACTTCATCAAACACAGGAACTTAGTGACTCATGGAGTGATAATTATGCTCTTGATTGTTCATAGGGGGCACCTGCTGAGGATGGTACATATTACATGTTTACAGAGGAATGGTTTCCCACACATAAGCACCTACTGCCATTTGGGATGTATAAGGGTACCTGAGACATCCATGTGGATGTGCCACTGGACATATGTGAAGTCCACAGCTGGAGGCCAGAGAGGATGCCTGGGGGATCTCAAGTGGCCTTAGATGTCTACTTATGGACAACTGAATTGAGCCTATTTGAAAACTACAAATCAGTGCTTTAAAATCATGTTTGGTATTCCTTACTGTTTGTACAATATTGCGGTGAAAAAGGTCACCAAAAGAATTTGCTGAAAAAAACAGGAARTTCTTTGAGTCTAGGTCTTCTTCAGACAAAGGCATCTTTAACTCCTATCCTCTACTGCTGCCCTCTGAGGTGAAATCAGCTCCAGATTCAGACACTTAATTTCAGTTGTCTGCAGAAGAGAGGGCAATTCGGCTCAGTAATTAAGACATGTAAGTGCAGGTATCTACATATAAGCAAGGTGTCTAAGCCCCTGTTAAAGTCAACACAGATTTAGTTGGAGCAATTAGGAGAGCTATTCATCTTTGACATGAACTCAATGGCTCTCTGAATTCCTTTGGCTGGGAACTTAGGCTACTATCTCATGTAAAGACACATGTACTGGGGACATCTATGTCAGGGCACCGCAAAACCTGGGATCCCCAAGGGAGGGATCAGGAACGGAGGTGGCAGCGGGGCCAGCAGGGCTGTGCCCTCCCCGACCAGCACCGTCCTGCAGCCCCCAGGGAGGCCAGCAGGGTCAGAATGGGGATGGTCACTGGGAACAGCCAGCACTTGCCACCACCCCACAGGTGGCCAGATGGGGCCAGGCCAAGGTCCAGCTGAGAAATCAAGTCCATGGACTGGGATCAGGATCAACAAGGTACAAGACCAGATCCAGGCATGAGTGCAGCATAGCTGCAACATAGCTCAGATCTAGCGTGAGACCCTCAGCTCAAAAACTGCTCCAAAACAAAGCAGGGGGAGCCCCAGTGAGACTTCTTAGCAGAGCAGTTTGGGACCCTCCACTGACATGTCTTCCAGCTCTTTCTTCCTAGCAGCTCTTTTCAGCTGTCTGTGCTTGAACACAGCCAGCTAAACTGCCAGAACAGGAGAGGAGCACACTCAGGGCCCTGGAGATCTAAATTTAGGTGTCTGTATCTGGGGCTACCTCCTATCCCAGAAGACCAGGCTACACTCCCTCAGCCAGCACGCAGCCAGGAACATGGGAGTCATAGGAGCAAGGGGGTGCAGGCTCACAACGTTCTGACTCTTGCCTAGCTGTTACGAGATGGAATTACAGGATCTAATTTAAAATATATCTCATGTATTTTACATTTAAATGCTGCTAAGCCTCCATCCGCAGAAGATGGAAATTTCTGAATTTCAGTCCAAGCCAGGCACCGAAGGTGCAGAGAAAAGAGAGGAACTCAGACACACATGCACATCTAACATTTTCTGTTGCCTATGATTTGGACTTTTTTTCCTTTACAATAGAAAAGCCTAGGCATTTATCTGAGCTGATATGGATTCTCTTGCTGAGGCAAATGTTTATGTTTTAAATGATAATCCGCCTAAATTTATCTGTATCTCACCAGAACTATATTTTTGAAGAAAAAAGAGAGGAAAAAGTAGTATTTTGCTATTTTTACATTTATTTTTAAGTATTTACTTGAATAAAATTAAAATACTATATAATGCAAGATAACAAGAATTGTTTTGATTTGTTTTGTTTTTTAACTGAAAACTGTATTTTCCTTTTGGTTTTCCACATCTTAGTGAACTGTCTGTCTTTGATTTGGGAGTAATGCAATGTGACAAGATAGCCACCAGTCATCCCAACCTAARCTGGGAGTTTCAAATGATACAGTATTTTTACAAAACACATTTAAAAATGCATGCAATGGTTCAGACACACTGTGCCACCTTTTACTGTTTGTAATCAAACTGCAGCGAGCAAAAGTGGTCTCCTATCTCTGTATGACAGACTGCCATATTCCTCATAACATCTCTTCATGCATCAATGTATAAAGCAGAAATGTCTTGTTCCCCAGCTGTTAATAAATAGAAAATTGCCATTTCAAGACTCTAATCTTCAAGATCTTCATAATTTATGAACTTCATTTTTCTTGCTCAGCAATCACTATGGATCCAGTCACAGATGGCCCTGACAGAGGCTGGTGTATGGAACAACACAGGGTAGTTCAAGAGAGAGCTGCAGACTCCCAGCACAGACGTAGGTTCTCTTCTCTTTTACAGATAAAAGCCTCAGTTATTCCTAATGAAGTTATAGGGTAAAGATTAGAGCTCATCTAATAATTTCTTTTAGTGTTCCTCAGATGCAGTCAGGGAAAAGGGTGGTAGGACTACGTGGTATCACCAGTGTCCTACAATGCTGAAGTCCTCATTCTGAGTGACTCCAAGAAATCTATCTCATCAGTATGTGACAAATGTTTTAATACACTCTTCCACCTAACAGATCTTGTGCTCTGCTAAGTATTTAGGCCTGAAATGTATGATTTATTCTAATGTTTAAATATATAGTATATTCAATACTTGCTTAGAATCAAACTTACGTGAACATATCCATAAGACAAAAAGTCCCCAATCTTTTCCACTGCTGACAGCAGTTTAATACAATTACTGTTGATATTTCTGTGAGAAAAGAATGGATAAACAAACTGAACAACTTAGCTGGGAATTGGATGTTGCAGGATTTTGTCTTGACTCAAAACTCACTGAAATTAATTAGGAAAATTTCATTCTTTCTTGAAACAGGCCTTTTGTGATTAAAACATTTGACAGTTTGAATTCCTAGGTAAAAAAAAAACAAATAATTAGAGTAATTTGGCTGATCAGACTGTAACTCATTGGCATGCATATTTACTTTTTCTGTTTGTTGTCTTTATCAAACTGCAATCCTTTGGTATCAGAGGTAATAATGCTCTGGTACACATTTGCATTTATTCAGTGAAAAAAACAGTTTTGCTTTGTAAAAAAGACATTTTTCTCTAACTATTTTTGTGGTGGKAAAAGCTCATCCAAAGAGCATTTCTTCACCTCTCCTCGAGACACTGTTTATTTTTTCTTCAGACTGTTAAACATTCATCACAAAAAATCTAGTGCAACCAAATCAGTCACACTCCAACATCAGCATCATGGCAAATGCTTTTATTCCCTGACATACTGTCACACAGCTCACTGTAATGAAGTCAGTCAGCATTGCAAATGATTCTCCATATAACATCTCTTACCCATCTAAATTGTTTATTAACCTCTTTGAAAACAAAAACAACAAAAACAAAGCCAAAAGCCTATTTTCAGTAGYTGAAAATCAAAGACATCTTCAGCTGTTTTTTTGTTTTGATTTTCAGCCTTTCTTTCCTGCGAACATTTACAGGAAACAGAATAGTTTGTCTGTTACCATTGACTATTCTTTCCATAAAATTCCTCTTCTTGTAATATTGGAACAACATACAGAGAAAATAATGATCAAAAAGTTCAGAAAAAAGTAATTCTACCTCGCAAACCTGCGTCCTTAAAAATACAGTATTTATAGCCTGATTCTCCAAAGCAATGATGGTGCAGGTAGTCTCAATAAAATACATATAAGAAATCACAACTCTCAGAAGTCTGGCCACCAAAATCTGTATTTTTAGGAGCTTAACTTTAGACCTCAGTTTGTGAAAATCTGAGAACCATAGCTGAGGATTTAAGCAACTCTTCAGTAGTCAGGAAGCCACTCTCRGTGCCTGAGGATCAAGAAACAGTGCGCTATGACTTCAAGTCAGAAGAATCAGTGGAAAATGAAAAATGCAAAAGAGAATTTCATTTTGCTTTTCCTACTTCAAGTAGTAGAGGATAAAAGAGCAAACTAGACAATGCTAAAATATTTCTGTCTAGAATTCTTTTTCCTTTTTTTATGCAAGTTCATTATGAATTACTTTATCATCTCAAAAGCTTCTAGAAAGAGATGTCTTGCACATAAGTATTAACAATGCTTAGCTGCAAGTGCCTTTTAACGCATGTCCTAAGATGGTGTATCAAGAAAATCACAATAGCCTTCATGGAAACCTAGCCTTGATTTTTAGATATTGAGAGAATAAGTTATTTCTAGTATGTATCATCTACATTATGTAAGAGTTTGATTATTCCATTTTCACATCTTCACTGATGAAGTCATACTGCATTATAAGAAAGGTGTTCTAAACTACAAACCTAAAATCTTTAGGCATACTGAAGCCCATTTGATTGAGAAAATGTTGTTAAAAGAGGTGAACTATCAAGACAAGAGACTAAAACATAATGACTTAAACCTTCTACTGATAGGGACTTCAGCAGGGGAAAAAAAAAGACAAAAAAAGATAAATTAAGCCTTAATTGATTGTTAAGAAGCCTCAGCCTGAATGTAGGTAACAATCTTCAATAATCGTGAGAGAAGGAGGCTTGAAGAAACAAGTGTTAAAGATTTCCACTGGAAATGGCATCAAGAGAGTGTGCTATTCACATGCTATTTCAAATTTTGATTCAAATKTAACCAGTACTTTTACATTTAATCTTTACTGAGAAATATTGGGACAGTTGCCAATTTAGACAGATCTGTTGCTTAAACTTTGTATGAATGTACTTTATCTTTAAAGTGGAAATAATTGACTAATCTGTCAGGAAAATCTATTTAAAAACACACTGCGACATTTAGCTGCTCTTTCAGCCATAAGTGGAAACACACTCTACTGATGTGAGACTGTGTGAGCAATTGTGCACCTGTAAATTCTACATAACTGGGACCACAATCTGTATGTGGGTTGTTTTGGAATTGCTACATCACTAATCAAAAGTGGCAATTGCTTGGGTCCTGAAAGGTCAAAAACATTTAGCATGAAATTCCTGATCTTTTTTTTTTTTTTTTTTTCAGAAGAGAGCCAGTAAGTACCTACAGCTCTGCTGGTTTCTGGTTTAGTTTTCTCTTTTGGTCCAATTGTTTCCATGGGGAGCTTGACATGTTTGAAAATCCCAATCAGAAAGGGATGCAACTAGAACATTTAGAAGCTACAAGACAGTCCCCTTTTGGCAATCAACCACCTAAAATGAAGAAAGCATTGTTTGTGAAAAGGAATACTAATAATAAAACAAAACAGAAAACATASCAGGGCCACAGTGCATAAATCTATTTAGGTGTAACTCAGAATGAATGTATTATTTTTTATTGTGCATCTAACCCTGTAATCCTAACTCTAGAACACATGTCACTGTCTTTGGGAGAAGGATATCAATAGAGATGGGAGTGGTTAGGACATAGGAAAAGACTGGGATCACTGAGGGACTGGAAGTCATCCCCAAAAGAAGTTTATTGTGTGACCTTAAACAACTATGCAGAATTAAATTTTTAAAAATACTTGGCCATTGTAACATCTAAATTCTACAGTCTTTGATATCCAGTGCAGAAGTGTTGAACCAGTGGCCCATAAATGTCTGCAGCCTGACAAAATAACAATTCAGTTTTCTCCAAGAGAATTTCTTTCCTGAGGAGATGTGGATGGTTCTAGTATYAGGAGCCTACTACCAGTTTCCTTGCATACAGTCACATGAAATGAGAGGATGTCAGGGAAGGACTGAGAAGCTCTTGTAGTAGAGAAGGACTGGAAACCTCCCCCCGAAATGACAGGCAGCAGCAGCTTATGTCTGTCAGTTCTGGGGAGTGCCTGGCAGGACAAGATTGGGCTAAGTGAATCACTCTTTGAGTGACTCTCTGAGGCTTCCAGAGTGACTTACTGTGTATGTGCAGGAGTTTCCCTTCATCCWTATCCCTAAAGAGAAATTTGACACTAATCAGGAGTCTTTACTGCATATAAGAATAGAAGGTGCAGTCAGACAGCAGGGGAAAGACATCAACACTCACCCCTCTTCTTCCAGGATAGGAGAGATGTGGTCTGTCTCCCCAMAGAAAATGGGATATCACTGGTTCAGGAGAATCTGAATCTGTAAATAGGACATACAAGCTTCCTTGAAAATGTATGATGAGAGTCAGTAATAGTATACTTCATCTGTGAATGTCTGAGAACATAAGTGAGATAAGGTTTTTGATGAAAACTGGCATGTTTTATTAGATTAGGTGATAGAGCTGGAAAAAAGGCAGACATATTTGTGAACACTCAGAAATTTCTTAATGTCTCTTGATAAGATCAGTTTTAAGTGCCTGAAATGGAGAACTTCAGAATGCCATTGAATGAAGAATTACTCAAGATAATCAGGTGTTAAATGTAGGAACTTAATTTGGGTGCTCATCCTGGTGTGTCTGGTTGAAAATAAGAACACCATTCAGTTAAGYTCCCTGATCCTTGGCCTAGGAGCTGTGTCTTATCTGCCAATTCCAGGTGGGCATCTTKGATTTTCTAGAGCATCCCAAGTGGCATCTATGTGAAGACAACTGAATCTAGCCTGCCTGCCCAGTTATATATGTAGTAGCATATCCCAAAACTATGTCATTTACAGTTATGTTTGCACTTGTTTTCTGAGTGCAATATGAGATATTAAACCTTCCCCTAGTGTAAGTTTTATGCTTAATTATTGTCTCATGTATGTTGTGTGGTTAGGTCATAGCTTAGGGTTAAAAGAGTAATTCACCTAACCCAAATTTCCTCCCCAAATACCTTAGGGCACTTCCACTTGTCAATTATTCAGTAGCACTATTCACTATCACCTTACAACAAAAGGGGTAGGGCTAAATGAAGGATGGATCTCCTGGGCTAGCATTCTTTCCCGCTGCTGAGAAGGTCTGCCATACCCCGGTGTGCCCAATAAGGCACAAGCCTCCTCAACACCTGACCCCACTGGTTCCATCCTCATGAATACCATTCTGAAGAGCCGGTTACCTCTCGGTTTCTCTTCAAAGGCACACTGACTTTTTCTGTTGGTTCCTGCAACCATCTCCCAGGCCACTCACTGCTGAGGATTTGACATCTGTTCCCTTAGATGGCACCTAGAGATGCTGACTACAATCTGATCTATACACATATCTTTGCACAGAGACACAATACAGGGTGGGAGGAGACAGACCTTTCTTTAACTTCTTGTTTCCACAGCAGGGGAAGGGAGAATTTCTGCACATATACACCTTATCAGGTTCCTGAATAAGGGGACAGAAAGCATCAAATGGCGTACAGACACACATCACACCAAATGGCATACATTTTACTTCCAGCAAAAATCAAGAACAATCATTGCTGCCCAGGATAAAACATTTTTCTCTGTTCATCTACACAAAGCTGTGAGCAAAGAACTTGTCCCCAGAAGAACTATAGTCCCAGGAAGATAATGAGCCATTTGCTTCCAGAAGTCAGAGAAGGCACTGGACAAGTCAGTTCTGCCTCCCAGTTTATCCCAGAACGCTCTGAAACCACACATCTAACAGAGCGCTCACTGCAGGGTGTCAATGAGCTTAGATGAAGACTCACAGAAGTCAGGCAAAATCAGGTGAAGCCTCTCAGCTACGGTTCTCCACAAAAGCTCCTTGATTAGCTGTGTCTCTGTGTATAAAGCRTGTGACTATGTGAGCAGCACTGAAATCTATCAGAAAGGAAACCATCAATTCTGTCCCATCAAGTTAGTTTCCAAGTCAGGGCTAAGGAGATATCAGCCTGGGCAGTAACAGAGATGACCTAGATAGAACAAGCCAAATTTGTATTTTAACACATTTTCACTTTAAAAGTTTCAGGTGTGAARACATTAAGGGAACCAGTTAAAATTAAATTTAAGGAGTCCAAGCYAGGACTGGTATTCAGATCATTCAGAATCTAAGCACAGAGGATGATTTCAATTTAATAATGGAAAGAACAATTCCCACTTTTCAGTAAGGAAAATAGAAACAAAGCACAGATTATTTATACTTTTTGCTAAACTTGAAACTTAAGAATATGTACCAAAATGCATAAATGCAGGATTTGAGAGTGTTTTATGGCTTTTTTTTTTAAAGGGAAGTACATCCATTAAATCCACTTAAAATATTTGTAACATCCTGAATTAATCAACTTTATATGATGTCTCTCTTTTCTCTTACTCTTTTAGTAGATTGCCAGGCTGAGGATTGCGTTTAAATGAGGGAACACTTTCTGCCTCAGACAACACTAACTGTTCACATTTTAGTTTATTTCTCTCACCAAAGGGAAAGGAGTAAATATGTAAATATTTCTGTCCTAATCACCTATTTTCTTCTGGAGAGAATCAAACTCTCGATTTCAATAGGGTTACAGCCTTCTAATCAGAAGTCAGAAACACTACCAGATAAAGAAACAATCATGAACACACAGTAACATCAAAATGAAGTTTTGCTTTTTTTTTTCCAGAGGATATTAATAAAAGATAGATAGATGATAGATAGATAGATAGATGATTGAGAGAGAGAGAGATCTGTCTGTAAATAGTTAACAAACAAAAAAATTTATTGAACATGTTCATTTAGAATGGATTGTGTATTATTATTCCCATGACTTAGAGATGAAAGAAAAAAAGTTTACTACTATATTATAGTAGAAGGCTGCTTTTGACTATTGATCTTTATTGCTTTCTTTTGTTGTATATGACGAAAGAAAAGCTTCATTGACAACATGCCAGAATTACTAAGTCATTTTTGGAATTTTCTGAAGTTCTATTACCTCTTTCCACTTCCCAGTTAAAAAAGTAACCCATTTTTCTGTTCTTTACCTATATATAGTAAGTCATCCTGACTCCCTGCACACAACTAACATAAAGTCTAAGTACCACTGAAGTGCTATCTAAGCTGTTAAATGAGGATTTAAATGGCACGTAATGATTTCCAGCTCTTATGCCGTCCCTCTGCACAGAGAGAAGGATAGAAGAGAGAATTTTGCTCAGTGAGCTTAGAGTTTTATCCTAATTATTTACTTCAAGATTAACAGACTTCCACTGCTGGCCATTAATCACCCAGCTGTGCAGCTTGCTTCTATGGCATTTGCTCACTTTGCTGATGTCTGTACAAATAAAATGGTTTGAACTGAAAATTTAAAATGTAACACTGCATTTGCTACAGAATCTACAGCTTACATAGATCCTATGCAATTATTTTTGTGGTATTCTAGGGTTTTATATTGGAAATGGGAAATTATGGAAATTATGAGGGAATTATGGGAATGATGAATAGGTGTGAGCCTACAAAGCATGAACATGTGTTTTAATGGTTTAGGGTTTGTTTGTTTTGGGAGGAGGGGGTGATGGATTCATTTGTTAGCTGTAATTCAGACCACTTAGAACTATACTCTGCAAAATACTGGTATTTGTATCTATGATCTGTTCAGAATATCTAAATAAAGCAAAGATCTAGAGTTATTGCTTGGATATAAACACTTGAGAGCTTCAGAGTGTGCCTACCACAGTGACAGAGCATTTTATCTCAGTATGTGGATGTCTTAGTGATATCTCCGCACTGCACTTGGTGCGCTCACAAAACCACAACAAACTCAGTCACTTGGCAGGCAGGTTACAGGACAGAGCAGAGGAAGTCATGTCTTCTTGCTAGAGTGGATATACAGRAGTTTTTAATTCTTATATTTCTGTTTAAAATCTTACAAGAACTTGAAGAAATGTGTGTCCAAACAGCAGTGAGAGAGGTGAGGTGTGGAGTGAGGAGGAGTAACTTAATGGTTCTTTTGTGATTATACAGCCTGACACTATAAGATATTTTTAAGCTTCCTTTCTTTAGTTACAATGCTTTTCAAAAAAATACCCATCTAGGTACTCTGTCAAAAGAGCTAAGAATAAAGCATAGTTTCTTCAACACATAACATCTGAATTTAAAGTTTTAGACAAGCCCTATTATTAAAGGAACAATCAACCATCCTATTATTACTGCCATTCTGCTTCATTGCCTCTGAACTTTGGTCACCCCCTACTGTCTTTTCCCTAAGACACATTACTTTTATGCCTAAAGACTCCCTAAAAAGCTACCCACTAGACTCTTTAATTGGTCCCCCCCTTTTTTTTTAAATTATAAGACTACTGTGATGCTTGATGAACAAAAAGATGCAAGTATGCAGATTGTATATCAGTCAAAAAATGTAAATGACAGTTTTTACATGCCATGAGTGAGAGGAACCTTAAGAATCATATACTTCCGTGTGTGTGTGCATTTCTCTCTTCCTCATGCTTATAGAATACAGGCAAGCCCTGTGGACTTTAAGGAGTCTGACTGTACACAGGTCTCTCCTCTAGTGTCCATTCCTCCCTGTTCTGTTTGCAAACTATTTGATGAGCAGTGGACATATTGCACTATGAACTCTCTTCCCTCATTTCGTGCCATTTCAACCTCTCCTTCCTAGTAAACTTAAACAATAATGGAAGAGGGGGTTTTTTTGTTTTGTTTTGTTTTGTTTTTAACTTATCTTTTTCTATAAATGTATGTTTTATTTCATTATTAGGAGAACCAAACATAATAAGGCTCTTGACCTCTGTAAGGGTAGGACAACAACTGTTGTCCTAGAGAAGCAGCTGGCCTAATATTTTCCCTTATCTTATTTCAACTGAATATTTTCTGTCTCTTAGTCAAGGAAATTTGACAAAGAGAAGCTCACCTTAAAATACTCAACAGCCCGGTCATGACAGAGCAGACACAGTTTCAAATCCATCTCATTCAGAGCTTCCAAGTTTCAAGAGAATGCTGTAATTACTGGATTTCTGGTTTAAAAGAACAACTATTCCTTGTCAAGTCCATGACTGGTAGTCACATCTAGCCCTTTGTTTTCTCTTTTGCTGTGTCTTTATTGAAAATAGAAATGAAGAAACAAATCTGTCTTCTTTTTCTTTCCTGCTTCGTTTGTTTGTTCTTCCTCTCTTTAGGCAAGTTGACTGAAAATTTTTAGATCAAGTGGCTCTTTATCACACTGAAAATTCAGTTATTTCACACATTTCTATTTATGAAACGAAAAGTCCTCTAAGCTCTGTGTCAGTTCTTCATTTAAAATCTTAATGTGGTGGAGAAATCACTGCAATAGCTTAGTAAGTTTGTCTAACAGTTTTCCTCCTTGTTGAGTAATGTGTGCTCAGTTCCAATCCAAAATTATTTCTTTTCAATTTGCTGCCAGTGGAACTTGTTTGCTACCTTGGATATTCTTCTATTACTCTAATTCTGTTCCCAGAAGTGTAGCTATGAGCTATAACAATAACAACACATAAACTTCCTCTGCTGCCTTTAGTAAGCCTTTAAAAAGAATACCAACTTGTTTATCTCCATCACTGAAGCTGATAGGTGGAAAAGGATGTAGAGTATAAGAAGAAAATATATTTAAATTATATACTTTCCGATAAATAAGAAAAATTCAGAAAAAAAAAGAAAAAAGACTATTCCAGTTACAAAATTATAGTGATTTTTTTTTCATTCTTTTGTGCTTAATTGTCCCACTGAAAAAGGAAGAAAATCAACTGTGTTAAAATGCCCTTCTTTTATTTTCATCATACATATTTTATTCAAGAACTAGAGAAACCATCAGTAACCTTTAAAGGGAGCCATCTTTCTTTCATATTAACTTAAAGATCATATTTCTGTAAAATATGTTCTTTTTTTCCTGTAGAAAAGCAAAAGAATCATAAAGGGATATCACCAAAGTGTAGATTCTTTTGCCTTTAATGTTTTTCGTTGCATAGATTAGCAAGAATACATGCAGTCTATCTTTTGACTATTACAATCTAATGAAAAGAATTGTTTCTCACAATAAAAGAAGCAAAAATATAAAACTGCCCTAAAAAGAAAGGGGAAAAAATCCAATATGAGTGGAAGGTGGGTTGGAGAGAAGAAGTTAGGTTAAAAAGATTGATTGTTTATAGAGAAGGTAGGTGGAAATGAAGACCTTTACAGGTAATGAAAGAAGCCTGACGGAAATAGCCTGAATCAGTAAAGTCTTTCCTGTTAACATTTTCCTATTTCATAAAAATATTTAAAGATCCATTGGTGAGAGAGTGCAAACAAAGACTAACTAAGTGTCCATGCTAGAATAACATACAACATTTCAAGGAAGACCTCTTTCAGTCTCTTCTGTGACAGTAGTTTTACTTTTTTCTGAAGTACTTAGGTGGTCACTGAGTAAGACAAAGAGACAACTGTTTTTTAGTGCAATGCAGAGGTCACTCACATATGAGTCAGAATAAAAGGGCTCTCTTTGCTTTCTGGTGGCTATCCATACAATGTGGAAAAGTGTCAATGCAAGACATTGTAAACATGTACCTTCCCCTACCTTCCAGGATACTGAATTAGAGCTTTGGTTGTCAAGGTACTGCCTGGGGGTTGTGACAGCTGGCTTTCAATCCCAACCTTAAAGACTGTTTAATTATTTACACAAAGTGGCAGAATAAAAAGCCTTTCTTCCAAACACTCTAAAGTTAGGGTATTCTCTTAGACACCAGGAAATGCAATCTTAAATCTCCTCATGCTGAGTTAGATAGCAAACTTGCTCTGCTGGCTGAAAAATGAGAATTTTCACTTTCAGCTTTGTTGCCTTAGTTTGGTTTTATTCCAAGTATTTTAAGTGCAATATTTCTTGCTAGGAAGAATGGAATGCACCATGTTGGACAAAAAGATTGTTTGTTTTCATCTGTTAATTAAAAAATATAAAACAGGGGACATCCTACATAGTTTTCTCCTCAGCTTTATGATTTTGCCATCAAATGAAAAATAAGTTACTTTCAAGTAGCATAGATATTTGAATCCCTTTTATGTGTTACCAATATGCTTTCTCTACCACTGCTTATAGAAAAAACGCTAAAAGAAAGGCCGATACCTATTTTATGCCTCCTAGCTATCTCATCATAGCAGAGCAATATGCAGTCAAAGGGGCATGACCAGATTCTGCTTCCTTTCACCTGGTTTGGCACTGCAAAAAACAGAGCTAGAGAATTGCACCTCCAGATGCATACTGAAATGGTTGTAATCCTTTCAGTACTATAATTTGGATTGTATTTTATACTGTTTGTGATGATGTTCAGTATTTATAAACCTTCAGATATGAAATATCTTATCTTACAGTACTATTTTATGAAGATATTGTGATCTAGTTTAGCTGGTTAACTAACCATGAAGGCATTATTGGAAACTGGATTTATTATGGATGACTAAGTCAGCTCCTAAGGTCCCTATATATGATATATTCAGATCATGCTATCTTTTTCTTAGCTTTATAAAATCAATCAAATAATGAAGGGAGTATTCTGTATTTAAGTTTGAAAGATTTTTTTCCCAGGTTGAAGTAGATGGAACAAATGACAAAGGCATTAATCATAAACAAAGGGAATAATAAACTAAAAAAAAAAAAAAACAAACAGCTAAGCAGCTATGTTCATAACAAAGTCTGAAAGAGCAGGCACTGAAAGCAGCATGGCAATTTAGCTTCTGCTGTGTCACTCAAGAGGTGGAAAGACCCAAGCGTTAAAAAGCTTCTTTTACCAACACGTAACTATTAAGCTACACTTCTCTGAGCAGATCTTTTTTAACTAATTAGTCTTTCTGTCTGTGCTTATTTAATTATGGTTACAGATGAATCTCTTCAYTCAGAATTATAATATATGAATTATACAAGAGCACAACCTCAACAGTCTGATTGAAAAAATGGAAAATGATTCTGTCCTAAGTTTTCACTGGTCAGTGTCTTTGTTCACTTTGATTTTTGCTTTCTAATTAGTGATCTAAAACAGTGCAAATGTTTTCTGTGTTTTTTAACACGTTTAAAAATAGCACAGGGCATACATAAAAGGACAAAGCGGCCTCACTTTCACAGATACAGTTTAGGATGTAATCAAACAGCAAGCTCTAAAGGAACACCTGCACTGAAACCTTGCCCACCTCCTCCTCCTCCTTATTCTTCTCTGGCAGCAGGCCTGATCTGGCCTGCCAGCTCCCCTCCACAAGGGAGGACAGCTGCAAAAGAGAAAGAAGGCTCATCTTCATCAAAACACTCTTTGAAGCTCTTCTGTGGACAAACATTCTTCATTTATTAACAGCTTAATGCTTTGATAAAAGCTCACTTTGTTAAGTAGTTTGGCTTTCAAGAACTGCCCACGTAGATATTTGCATGAAGTTTATAAGGACTTTCAGACAACATGGGATTGCTGGAAATATTGCTACAGGCATAGAAATAAAAACAGAGAACATATTCCTCSTAGGAAACGAGGGCAAAAATCAAAGGAAACTTATGTTTAGCAGGCTTTATCATTTTCTGAATTATCATAGTCCTCTCTGTGTGAAAGTGTCATTAAATATAATACTGAATAGCTTTGTATTTGATTTTGAGTAACTCAGTGCAAAGAAGTTTATCTCAAAATATGCTATTATATTATACCTATAAGAAGCCAAAAGTACAACAAAAATTCCAAACTTAATGCTATTTAAAGTAATGGTCATTTACATATCCAAAGGTAAAAAGCAAGCAAAACAAAAATCACTGTATAGTTATAACTCATGCAATTAGCTGGTTTAACACATAATTTCTCCCAACTGCAGGAACAGAAGACTAAAACTCAATATGATATGAATTCAGGAATATAAAATCTTAGACATTATAAATCTTTGATATCTGTCTTCACAGTTGTTTTAAAGCACTGCGGCTGCCTTTTTATCACAATGGAGCTGAAAGGTTGAAAAAAACATAGGAATGCCACTATACAATTGCAAGAGCTAAATCTTTTATCTTGTTACGAATGAATTCCTAAATTTGTAGTGGCAAAATCCATTCATTTTCAACAATATGTTTCATGATATTTTACAACGGTCCATTGCAARGAAAAACACTTATTTTGGGGGTAGAACGACTGTCTCATATGAATTCAGATTAACATTTCAGTTTTTTTTTTTTACTATTTATTTATTTATTTTTAATTGGAGCAGCTTAGAATAACTTGGTTAATATTTAGAAATCATAAAGTGTTTAGAGAGTTCAAGTTCTCAAGGATTTTAAGAGGCTTTTCTTGAAAGACATTCCAGTCTTTCCCTGAGGAATGCTAACAAAGAAATATCCTATTAAAATTTTGATCTTGCTCTCAAGAGCTAAAAATAAATATTTCCAGAATTAATACTTGGTTTGTATTTCTTTTCTTCTATGCTTCTTTGCTGTAGTGTCTTTATTATTGTATTTTTAAAACATCTTTTAAAAAAAGGAAGCATTCTGAGTTTGGGCACATTTTAGAAGCTATTGACTGACAACTCTTCCTTTATATCCCAAGCTGAATAACTGATCAAAGTACGATCAGATAACAAAATACATATCTTACCATTGCAGAAAACTGAAAAGATCCAAGCACTGAGGAAGCATATTGCAGGCCCAGTATAACAACAGAAGACGTGCATAAAAAATCTATTGCAGCATTTCAGTTGCATGAGTTAACAAGAAGTCAGTGATATTTCTCCTGGCATAAGAACAGAGGCTACTAGCCAAAAAATGCAATCCATCCACCAAGATAAGGACTGTTATTGGATTGTGTATCCACAGTAGCTGTTCCTGGATGATTGGTTTTGGTATCACTAGGCTGAGTATAAATCATTTTAGGAGATCCAACAATCTGACAAGTAAGTATCTTAGTATCTCAGATCTTAGAAGAAATACCAATGAATACACTGATTTAAGGAGATTTTTACAGAGATCCTTACACAGGTCAGATTCAGAGCTGTTTCTGAGAGTTAGGGTTTTCAAGATAACACCCCGTAATAACCTTTGCACAATCCTCAAATGCTCCTCCCCCTGAATCCCATAGTAAGCCCTATCCCCTCCAGGCGGAAACCCTTGTCAGTCTGCAGGAAAAGGAAGGAGGAGAGGTAGAACAGGACTGGAAAAGAAAGTCAAATCATAGTATGAAGACATTTATATGCCAGTCAAAAGGATTATTTTTCACCTTGACCTTTTTGAAATGCAAGAATGACTAGTTTGTGACAGTTGATAGAGTAAGTAGAGGAAGCACATGTTCAAAGAAGAACAATGGAAGGAAACAGCCTAGCTGAAAGCCAAGGAAACATGAATATTTGTATTTGTTTATTGTATTGCAGATGATCTTGAAAATCTCTTGGAAAATCACTGTTCCATCTATCTGCATCTAAATAGATCTAAATATCTCTGTTCTTAGTTTTTTCAGGCTTTTTTAATTTACCACTTATGTCACCTTTTTCATATATTTTTCTCTCTTCAAAATCACTGCATCTGAAAATGTTAACAGTCAGGAAATGACATAGATTMAACTTGGATTCAATTTTTAAAAATGCATGTCTGATATAATACTTATGTGGGAAAATCTTAAATCAGTGGGGATTTGTCTGATTGCACTGGATCTAGGATTTAATATATGAAATTCACATTAAAAATCTGCAGTAACCTCACTGAGTCAGGAAATGGGTTTTATGTAAGTGAAGTATARAGGTATAACAGTGGAGAAAAAAATCTATAAAACATCCTTTTTCTGCACCGATATGCCTTGTAGGGTCTTAATAAATGTTTGAAGAGTCTTATATAATAATATTTTATTGCAATGGAAGAAAAAAAGATGACATCATTTTTCATATAGTGTTGAGAAGTGATTAATATAAAAATAATAAAATACAGATTTTGATAATGTCACCACATTTGATTTATCTTCCATGAAAAGGTCAGAGTTAGAGTATTTTGTAAAATTCAAATGAAGTCTCAAAACATATAGGGCAGATAATTCACTGCTGACTTAGTTATATTAAAAGGTTACTAGTTCATAGACAGAAAACTTGTCTTTGCCTTTGACATGCTGAGTGCACTATCACAAGAGGTGTTCGTCTCACAAGTTTCTCTTTTAATATGCCTTTTGTTGGACATATTAGGATAGGTTAATGATATCAAGGAGATTTTCTTTTTTTTAAGTTTCATGAAGAAATCTATTTTAAAATTTTTTGTAAACAAAGAAACAGGATATTGTTAGGATTTTGTGTATGTGTGTGTATGCGTGTCTTCTATTTCAATGTTATTTTTCTGAAAAAATCTATTCTTACTCATGTCTGTAAACTAAGAAGGAATGAGAAAGTAGGCTTGGTCACTTGTTTTCAAATATCTGCATTTTGGAATATGGGATATGAAATAGCAATCAAACATTTAAATCCTAATTTTATAAACCTAAGAGTCAAATAGACAGTATGATATTCACCCAGTAGTATTACAGTTGGATTAACTGAATTAACTGAAAAACTGATCTCTGGAAATATAAAAAGCCTTGGGTGGTGATAATCATTAAAAATATTAAATATATATATTTTTTAATTTACACAAAGGCAAGCCCAGTTTTGTTTTTATTTTGCTTTGAAATAATCATTGCTTTTATTCAAGAAAAGGAACTCTTTCTACATCTATCTTGGGGCTCTCTTCTTAAGCCCACAAACTGCTATAATGAGTTAGAATTCTAACACGGTATTAATGCAACTTCAAGCAACAAAATCTCAAAGGAAGCTATATCTTATCGTCTTATAATTAAAAGAGTATCAAAGAAACAATATTGTAAAGTAGTTGCCATATGATGTACAATGGATAAAATTCACTTTTGTGTATTCTGCTTACAAGAACTTCATCAGTCATTTAAAATCCTGCCTAAGTCTTAACACAGCAGGGTTTAAGGGACATACAGATGTCTTTTTCTTTTTTGCTTTTAGCACAAGAAATATATTCCAAGAAGCAAAAATTTTCACTGTTCTAACCTGACTAGTATTTTACTCTTCAAGCCATTAAGTGGCTTTCAAAGTTCAAGAAGAGATTCTGACATCTGAGCAATGGAGTCCCAGGGAGATGCTAAGAGGAGGTAGGTCTTTCTGTGAGTAGGGGCAGGATTCTGCTGCCTAGACACAACGTATTCCCCAYGTTTGCACCAGATGGGCAGATGTGAGGCCAGACCTGAGAGCGGTCATACGAGATGCTCAGGCTGCTGTTCAAGAGGAGCATGGGTCCTTGTAGGCCTTCTGCCACATCTTGTAGCCCCATAAGGAGGATATCTCAGATAGCTAAGGTATCCAACACAGGACCAGATACCTCATGTGTGAACTACTGAATCAAGTGTAAGGAATCTGGACAGCTACCCAGTTCATCCTAAACATCTATATTTGATCAGCTAAGCAGATTTTGATACAGTGGCTGCAYTGATTGAATTTCTATCGAAAATTACAGTTTTGGCCCTTAACACACACATATACATTGTTGACATCTATACTGAGGTGTCCAAAAGTGGGGCTGAATTCCACCATTCCAAGAAATCTCCGAGGTAGAAACTCAAAGGGACCTAAACAACAACAAAGGTCTTAAATGTAGGGTATTAAAAAAAAAAATCAATATAACATTCTTTTGTAATCTGTGGGGAAGAAACATCATGTCTGGGTATATTTAGTCTAGAATGAATTATAYTTCACAAGGCTTAACCCCAAAATTTAGAGGACCCAAACCTCAAAGATCACAGAATCACAGAACTATTGATGTTGAGGTTAAAGGCACCTCTGGAGATCATCTAGTCCAACTCCCCGATCAAGCAGGGTGACCTACAGCACGTTGCCCAAGACCATGTCCAGACAGCTTTCGATTATCTCCAAGGAAGAAGACTCCACAACCTCTCTGGGCAACCTGTTCCAGTGCTCAGTCACCCTCACAGTGAAGTTGTTTTTCCTCATATTCAGATGGAACTTCCTGTGTTTCAGTTTGTGCCCATTGCTTCTCGTCTTATCGCTGAGCACCACTGAAAAGAGTCTGGCCCCATCCTCTTTACATCCTCCCTTCAGATACTTATACGCATTGATAAGATCCCCCCTCAGCCTTCTCTTCTCCAGGCTGAACAGTTTCAGCTCTCTCAGCCTTTCCTCATAAGAGAGATGYTCCAGTCCCCTAAT
Source organism: Apteryx rowi (assembly GCF_003343035.1). NCBI lineage: Eukaryota > Metazoa > Chordata > Aves > Apterygiformes > Apterygidae > Apteryx > Apteryx rowi. Next base: position 936,248 of record NW_020449308.1, on the reverse strand, counting down.
CATCTTTGTAGCCCTTTGCTGCACTCGCTGCAGTAGTGCCATGTGTCTCTTGTATTGGGGAGCCCAGAACTGGGCACAGCACTCCAGATGTGGCCTCAGCAGGGCTGAGTAGAGGGGGAGGATCACCTCCCTTGACCTGCTGGCAGCACTCTTCCTGATGCACCCCAGGATACCATTGGCCTTCTTGACCACAAGGGCACATTACTGGTTTATGGTCAACTTGTTGTCCACCAGGACCCCTAGGTCCTTCTCTTCAGAGCTGATTTGCAGCAGGTCAGCCTCCAGCCTGTACTGGTGCATGGGGTTTTTCCTCTTTAGGTGCAGGACCCTGCACATCCCTTTGTTGAACTTCCTGAGGTTTCTCTCTGCCCATCTCTCTAGCCTGGTGAGGTCCCTCTGAATGGCAGCACAGCCTTCCAGTGTATCAGCCACTTCTTCCAAGGTCTTGAAGAAAATGTTGATGCTGTACAAAAAGTTATCAAGAATACCTGAAAAACTGGAAAACATTCTGCCTAAAAGCATGAAATTAATTTTAAGGACGGTACTAGAACACAAGATCTCCTTTCCTCAATCAACAGCCCAGTTGTTTGCTTAGTTTCTGATTCTGGCCATATTAGCTGTTTTAAAGAATATGGTATAACTGTCCTCTCCTTGCCTCCACTTAGACAGATTAGTCTAAGCCTTGAGGCATGAGATTTTCTAGCACTTACATATGTTATTGTTGTAATTATCACCACTGTAGATGTTCTTCATATTTATATAAATTCTAATCCCTTTTTAAATTTCATTAAATTCTTAGTCTTGTCAAATTCCTGTGGGATTGCGTTTAACTGTGCAATTACATGAATAAAACATGAATTTATTTCTAGTAGTTTTGAATTGCCTATCTTGAAGCTTCTCTTAACATTGTACTGGAAGAGAAAGAAAACAGTTTTTTCATGCATTCCCTATTACATTTTTGTTTTTATGCGTCAGTGTAACAGATCCTCCATGATTTGTCCAGCTTCTATATCTCCTTTCTGGTGCAAACAACTTCACAAACACGTCATCTGGCCTGTCACTGCAGAGATGCTGGGGAAGTGCTTTCTTATCTGCCCAGCTTGCTGGTTGCGAAAAACAGCTACAGCAGAAAGAAGCAGGAGGCAGCAGAGGTCCCTTCACATCCCGTGGTCTCTGCCTCCTACCAGTCAGCCAAAGGTAGCAGTGGCCAGCAAATTTCTGATTACAGTCAGAGCCCAGCAAATAGTCCTCCTTGGGCAGCACCTGAAACTACCATCAACAGCGCCAGTAGAAGAAGGGACAGAGAAAAAAGTTGTCATACCTCCCATTCCTCCTGTAGTACTTTGGTAGGGTAGGATATCATAGGAGAAAGCTTGCCTGTTCTCCAGGGCCTGTTCATCCCTAGTTTTTTCCTGTCCTCACTAGATAGCTTCAATACTACCATTGGCACACTTGTGGTGTGGTACATATCCCAGGTGGCTACAGTGCCCATATCTCTGCCCCACACCATGCAAATGTAGAAAAATATTATCCAGCTGGAAGCATTTATTCGTCATACAAATCGGTAATATGTTKAATAGTGTATTTAGTTTACACTATACTTAGCGCCATAAATTGTTCTTTAGGCTTGTTTTTTTGTTATATTTCTTTCTTCTGTTAGAAAAAAATATCAATTGTTGAATTATTACTCACTGACTGCAGTTGCTAAGATTTAATAACTGCCTAACAGAAAAAGGAAAAAAAAAGGCAATATTGGAATCAAAGCTCTTTTTTATCATGGGATATATTCAGCCAACTATGGTGGCTGTTACTAGCACACAAAGCTTCAAATCAGTTACTTGATGAATTGCTGGCAACTGAATAGAGGAAATGCAATTCTGCATGTCAAAACTGAATGACGTAAGCACAGTCCCACTAATGGAAACATCTCCTTTTAAAGGGTCAAGCATTTGGAAAAGTAAATTAATAAGAAATCTAAAAAGTCATGGCAGCAGTAAAACATGCCTAATATCAAACACTTTAAGAAAGGAGTTTATGAATAATAGGGTTGAACCACTAACAGTGATACAAAGGTTAATGTGGCTGGAAAGGTTAAACCAGATGATAAAAAATGGAAAGGAGAGGGGTTTTTACAGCATTCATCTCCTGAAGGTATAACAGAATAGACTATGTCAAAAGGCTATAGAAAAGTTTTCTTAACTCTGTTACATTAGAAAACAAAGGATTTGAATTCCATCTCCTTATTCTAATACAAATCAGAAGAAACTGTGCAGAGTCAATGGAATTTCTYCAGGGTAAAACCAAGAACTCAGTAATTATAGTCAAGATGTTAATGGTTCAAATGAAATGCCACAGTGGAGGAAAAAGATATCCAAGGAAGGAAAGGCATATGAATTCAGAACTGTAGAGAAGCAGTTATACATGTACACTGTGGACATTGTATAAAATTTGAAGCCGTATTCCCATTCCCTGGTCATTTCTTTCATTATTCAGGAAATTCATGTATTTCCTTATGGAGATATTTCTTTTCTATAGGGATTTATRTTCACAGAGCAGGATATTAGCTGGAAAGCTGAAAATAAAAGAGAAATTTAAAAATTACTTCTGTAAGATAATATGCACTTTCTCCATCAAATTCCTGAAGCTTTGGGTTATTGGTGTATCATAGGGCCTATCCCATGGTGGGATATGGGTGGGGCGACCACAAGAACAGAACCACATCCCTTCAGTGACATATAATCTAAATTTTATTTACTTAGCAGAATGAGTATAGCAGGTGAACAGTTATTTCTATTGAAAGACTATTGCTGTTCTAACACACACACACACAGGAGCAAAGGCCCCTGCCCCTCCGGCACCACACAGACCCAGAGAACAGAGAGCTCCTCCAGCCGCTCCAGGCATTGGGCCCCAGCTGGCAGCCAGGGCCCTTTGGGCAATGACTCCACCGCGGGCTCAGCCTGCTGCACCGACCGGACACTCATGGATGTGTTCCCGCCCCACACCAAGGGGCTATTGCTTTGGCTATTTATTGCTTTACATATATATTAGACTGTCGGTATAAGCCTCCAATGGCTTCACTAATCATGCAGTCCCAGGCCGATCCCTTTGACTTTCTCCATATCTAAGGCTAATGCATGGATGTCACTGGGCTTTCTGTCACCCTCTGGTCTCCCTCCCTAAATATGCAAAAGGTATGACGCTAGCAAAAGTTACATGACACAGTTTGTCTTATGCTTCTTTGTTTTACAGATTGTCCAGATTAATCCAGTCAGTCAGAGCTGGGCAGATGCAGTCAAGGTCTCATTCACCTGGACAGTGCTTTCAGGTAAGCTTCACCCAATGACACAGTAACACTGTGAACCAGCCTTGTGTCTATAGAGGAATATGTGCTTGAAGTCTAGTGGAAACAAATGTATATAACGGCATGCATTTTGCTATAGTTTTTGTATGTACAATCTTCCCAGCATCCTTGTTCATAATATTTTCTCTTTTCCAACCTTTCAAAAATATTTGAAGTCAGAATGTTCTATTCTACTCAGGTGTTATCTGTCAAAAACTCTATAGAAAAGAAGATTTTTTTATCCAGAATTATTTAATCCTTATGCAATACTTAGGGATGAGAGATGCAACAATGTTTAAGATGGATAAACTTCTTTTAAAATTAAGTTTTTATATCATCCTTTTCATGTTTGCTTTAAATGAATCACCTACACTATTGCCACAGAAACCTATTCTTACAAATAATGGAATCGCATTTTATTCATAATTTACAATATCTGCTGATCATTCAGTATACATAGTGCAAACAGGCTACTTTGTCCTACTATTTTGTATGCATTTGAAATCCTGTAGTACAGGTCAATTTGAAAATCATAGGTATAAGAATAATGATATCATATGCCACAATGTGAATTTCAAAAGGTGTACTGTTCATCAGCCTTTTGTGCATTGTGCTAATGCTAAGAAGTCATATAGAAAGTCCTATAGAAGTTCGTTCACTACAATTATTTTTGGAATATTCTACTACAGCAATAATTCAATGGGACTCATTCTTCTACTAGATTTTTTTTTTAATTATGTTTAAGTCTTAACCTAAAAAAAATATCCAGCAAGCAAAAGTTTTAACAAGAAAAAAGTTGTTAAATTTGGTGTTCGTGCTGACAAAATTGAACCAGATCAAACATTCTTGGAAGTTTAAGGAATGAAAAGATATATTAGACAGATCATATACAAAGTCAGCWAAACTGAAAATGAGTGAAGATATAACATAGATTTCATGATAATTGTACATTTGTGAAATTTGTGTTGCACGTACATATCTAGATATATTATTATTTGTACTAATTCAGTTACTGGTCCCAGAAAATTTGAATAATATAAAATTAAACACATCTAAATACTGAAAGGCACTATGAAGAAAAATTAATCATTAAAATTAAGATATTTTAGCAGAAAAATTTCCATATTCTACCTTCTGCCTTTTCTGTATTGTATCATACCAAGCAGAAGAAAAATACGAGCAGAAAATAATTTAGTTACTCTGCACATATAATTATGCTATGGTTTTGCTAAACTTAAAATGAATAAGTGCTCCAGAGTATGGGCAGAAATATAGATGAGGCTACATAAAGGAAGAAAGGGGAATAAACCATCAAGAATATGATTTGTTGTCTGTAAGCAAGTCTTAATAATTTAAAATAGACATCAAAGACTCCATTAATACAGAGGTATCAGCAAGTGCCCTAGGAAAACTAGAATAAAATATGCAATTAGGTAAGCTGCTATGATAAGAACTGAAAGCTGAAGTCACAGAAAGACTGGATCTCAGAAACAAATGACAGATAAGCCCATGCAAGCAATGTGCTTTGTCTCATTTGTTTTGCTGATCTCAATCATACCAAAGTATTTCAAGTTCTTACTCCCAAGTCATGACAGTCTGATTAAATGACATGAAGTCAGGGGCTCAAACAGGAATTCTTTTAATTCAAAGAACAGTGAAATGATCTGTCTGATAAGGTTAGTTTCTTGAGAGATCAAAAAGATATTAAAACTGTGGGAGCTGGGAGAATCTGTCATGGAACAGAATTCTAAAGAATGCCAACCCTCCTGATGCTCYGAAACTTTTATAAACCTGGATGCTATCGTCACTTGTTTTTTTGGCACAATTATTGTCATCTTATTATAACAGGCCTTCCTTCAAAGGTATATTTGTCATTAGAGGGAAGAGAAAGAAGGCCTTGTGTCTTCTCTACTATTGCAAAGACAAGGGACAAATAACACAGACATTGCTGAATCATAAAATTTCATTTTATTCAGGATTATTTTGCTGGTGCTGTTAAGAAGGTATTATTCAGAGAAATTCATAGGAAGCTACAAGAAAGAGAATTTAAATATATGTTTTTATACCAAGACTTTTGAAAGTTCCAGGACCTGACTTCTACCACTGAATAATGCAGAAATATTTATTAGTAAAGTAGCTGAATAATTTGTTCATCAAATTAGAGGCACTGACTGCTTTAAATATTTCTTACTTAGGCYGATGGAGATCTTTGCAGAATATGTTTTCTATAAGCTTCTGGCTTTTCCACATAGAGGAATTAAACAAAAATGTATATGGTGCATGAGGAAGCTGGTTTTCCTTTCTCTTTCTCTTCACCAAGCTTTGAAGCAGTAAAGGTGGTGACACATGTTCACATTCCTATTATAGCTTAGCTTGCTTTGTTTAATCTCACTGTGAATCAGTGAGTTGCATTTATTTAGTTTGTTCATCAGCTTTAGGAGATAGTAAAAATTAATAATTTATCTAGACCCCCACTTCAGCAAAGTATTTCTCTCTATAGCATAGGATTCATTTCGCCTCACTTTAGCTTGTCCAAAAGTTAAGRGACTACTGTTATCACCTGGGCTTTCTCTTCAGTTCATGGAAAGAATGATTCATTCAGTTTATCTAGGACATCAATTTTAGAAGAGATGAGTGGTCCCCTGGATGTGCCTATCTTTCCCCATTGAGTACAGAGAAAGCCTAGATGACCACTTAAACTAAAATCATAACTTAAAAGCTTGGACCTAAATGGCTACACTGGGGGGATGGGGGAAAGGGGTGATAAACTCCACTAGCTTAAGTATCACATGTTGTTGTTTTGGTGCATAAACTGTATGTGTATGTTTATATACCTTTGTCCCATAGCATTTGAACTTTTATAATCTTTGATGATACTAGTGAGTATCTGTAGTAAGACATACAATRCAATTCTCTGTTTTCTCAGTATCTGATCAGTACTCCCATCCTCAGATTCTACAGTAATAGCCTGTAATTCCAAATAGGCACAACTGAATGAAATATTCATACCATCCTTAGTGTTTTCATTCAGCCCCTCTTAATTAGCAGGGCTTTATTTGTTTGTTTTTACTTAGTAGCAGTAAAAAACTTCACATATTTATGAATAGTGACTTCATCAAATATAGCCTTGATACAATGAGAATAAAATGTCAAAAGACATTTTTTCATAATTAAGCTGATGCAGAGCATTACAATCAATTTTCATTTCTTTAAGTATTTCTGCTTCACAGACAGTGAGATAACAAGGATAACAAGACAGAGCAGTATGATGTTACAGAGGATATCCTCATACTTCTCAGAAAAACACATAAACATGAACCTAAAGATCTAAAAAGTATTTTCARTTGTCACACATCTTGATGTGATTTAACTGTGGTTGCTTTGGTTACTTCACAGAAAAATGAGTATTCATAAAAAAATACATAGCTGATAAATCTTATGTATCTTGCTGGCAAATATAATATATCCATTTTGAGATATGTCAAATGTAACAACCTGACAATGAAAAAGATTATATCCATGTGTGTTTATAATATATATATGGATATTTTTAGACATACACACACTTATACAATATATAATTGTACTCAATATTAGAATTCCTGTGAGTAAATACTGTTAGAATAATCACATCTTAATTTAGCTGAAATACTTCTAAGAATCTTAATGCTATTTCTTAGAGAATGTCTTTGCAAAGTAGATGTCACGCTGTCATGCTATGAAGGTTCGATAGCAACGACTGAGACAGTAATATAATAATAATAAAAAAGATGTTTATTTCCTCACACAAGTTCTTGGATTAGTAACATCCATTAAAATAATGCGATTACTAATTTAGGAAGGATAACACAAAACCATCAGTTACTAATTTAGAAAGGATAACCTGAAACCGTCGATTACTGCGTTATTAATTGGAAGGACTGCTTATCCCTACTTGAAAGCTTTCTTGTTCACTCTCCTAGTGAGAGGGCTCTCAACCTCGAGGAGTTACCTTAACCCAGCGTCCCAGGAAAAGGGGAGGGGGGGGATACTCACGGTCCAGCCGGAGAGGATGGTCAGGTCACGTTCCCGTCCCTGCTCAAACTCTCCTGGCTCCCAAGTCTCTTTTTATACGGCTGGGGCTCTGGGCAAACACTGCTTTTGCTGACTTTTGCGAGTTTCACAATCACAGGACTGTCTGTTTGTCTGCTTGGGGGGACCCTGCTAGCGAGGCAAGACCACAACACCTCCGTATTGCTTCTTCCCTCCCTGGGGGTCCGTGCAGATTCCAGGTGGCAGACCTCTTCAGTCTTGTTAATGCTGCCATTCCGCAGCCTTGCGCATATCAATCCTTGCGCATATCGGTTGGTAGACGACTTTAGTCCTGTTAAGTCCTCTGTTCAGCAGCTTTGTGCACGTCAGCTCTTGTGCTATCAGTTCTTCTGCGTATCAATTGACAAACTTCAGTCCTGTTAACTCTTCACTCGCCCGTCAGTAGATGTTGCCAACTATCCACACAGAACAAAAGCTGGGACATATCAGTTAGATCAGCAGGGAGCAGAAGGCAGTACATGTGAAGTTCTGTAAGTATCTGTTGATGAATAAATGAACACAACATTTTAAAATGTGCACATTGTCTCTTTACCAATTCCAACTCTGCAGATCATCTTAAATATCTTTTTTAATCCCAGCCCCCCTGGTCATGCTGTATAGTAGAATTGCTGTGATCAAAACCTTTACAACAGATCCTGACACTGAGTTCAGGTGAATGTGTACTATGGAAGATAATAGGTTACAAGGAGAACATCCGAAGGCCTCTAGGCATGATTTATCTGGATAACTCTTTAAACCATTGTTGAAGAGCACTGATCTACACAAGCACTTTTTCTTCACTATATTTAATCGGTGTATAGTTAGCACATAATAGAAGTCTAACAGCATTTATCTCTGTTTTAAACACTTAAAGGCTCTGAGGTAAAAGACTGTGGAACTCTCCTTTTTGTATCAGACCAATGGATYTCTTACAGCAGACTTTCTTACAGATTTTTCACTGTTGGAATTTTTTCCTAATCCTAAAATGTTCAAACACCAAATGGTACATTTAACTACTTTACCACACACAAACCTTAATCTGTTCCACTCTCACAGCACCATTGCAAGGAGAGGACTCGCTTCTTTCTCTTTGACAATTCTAATGTACCATGATACAACATCCAGATACAAAATTAAGAAGGTAATTTAATGGCCTTTTCTCATCTTCTAAACTTCAATTTTATCGTGTAAGATTTTTTCCTCTTATGTCTTCCCTATTGTATGTAGAATATTCTATGTATTTTAGTCCTCATTACTAAAGTGAGCCTTCACTTCACATTCATGTCTTGAATGGAGGAATGACAGCTGAAGGGACTTCTGAACTGCCTTTGGTGGCAAATTCTATTTTTAAGAGACCTCCTTGGAGTCTAAGAAGTGCCAAAGGTACTTAAGTACAAGAGAAGGTCTTTCAGAACTGTAAAGTAGATATTCAGTTTACTCACCAGCCTAATGGTGAAACACCTATGACAGAGAAGTGGAAGATTTGGGTAAAATTCTTCTTTAAATGATCAAGAACAAAAACTTGAACCCCTGCTTCCTAGGTCAAAGGGAAATGTTCTTACCACGGACCAATCAAATATTCAGGAGTGAGTCTATATGGCTTAATATTTTCTGCTGAAGCTGCATTAGCTTGTATTGCACACTCAGGTGTTCAGGGGAAATGATGAGAGACTGATTCTCTGAGCAGTGGTCAGTGGGGGTTGTGGCCCAATAAATATGTTCCCCAATAAAATATTTAAGTATTTTATAAACATTGAAAACTTACCTGACTTTGATAAAAAATAAGATAACCTAAGAGCAGTAGAAGATGATTGAGATGCTATGCATGGAGAATCAGGGATATGTGTATAGAGACCAGTGGAACTTTCAGTGTTGATGTATATCAACAGAAAAGAGAGAGCATGGATTAAATCACATTTGGGCCAGACTCTTTTCAGTGGTGCCCAGTGACAGGACGAGAGGCAATGGGCACAAACTGAAACACAGGAAGTTCCCGCTGAATATGAGGAAAAACTTCTTTCCTCTGAGGGTGACTGAGCACTGGCACAGGTTGCCCAGAGAAGCCGTGGGGTCTCCTTCCTTGAAGATAATCAAAAGCCATCTGGACATGGTCTTGGGCAACGTGCTGTAGGTGACCCTGCCTGAGCAGGGGGGTTGGACTAGATGATCTCCAGAGGTGCCTTTAACCTCAACCATTCTGTGATTCTGTGTGATTCTGTGTTAGAAATGACTGAAGACAGTTTAGCACATCGTGTAGCACCTAACCTTCAGTAATTMCATTACCAGCACATTTTGGTTGACTCTGTTCAAGGCCGTTAATGGTTTTCCAGCCTATTACTGTCCTTCTAATCTCCAAAGTCTTTGTCGGAGAAAAGTATTTTTAAAAGAAGAGAAAATGACATAGATATTAACAGAAAAAAAAAATGTTGAAGCAATTCTTCAGATAGCTGAAGTTAAAAAAAAGAACTTGACACAAGGCAACTTCTTACTGCTTTTCAAAATGTTAGTATTTGGGGGAGAAAAAGAAGAATATGAAGTTAGTTTCTTTCTTCACAGAACTCGGATGTATCCTGGAAATGTAACAGACTCAAAAAATGTGTCCTTTGATCACTGCTCCCATTTTTCTTCTGACATGTAGAAGTAAATTTCTATTGAGATAATTTTTATTGGCAGTGAAATGTAAGAACATGGAAAAGCAAAACAGCAAAGGTGTTTTTTTTCATTTCTCAAAGCAGCAAAAGTAAATCTTCCAGTTTTAACTTGATATGAAGATTGTTTTCCTACAACAGTATTATCAGGCTTTTCTATATGAATATTACATTTACTTAAGTACAGGGTTATTTATTTATATTTATCATACGCCAGTGCCATATGTAATTTTTCATATGTTTGAAATTCCAACACCACCTTGGATCAGAAGCTAGATTTATTGTCCATTAATCTATAACAAAAAATTATGATGTTCAGCTGTAATACGATTGGCAGTCTTCATTATACTAGCATTGCATGACGTAAACCCCCTTGTTTATTGGGTTTGGTGAACTAACAAAAAAAATAAATAAATAAACAAAAATTTAAAAATAATTTCTTAGTGGGAAAAAAATATGAGAAAATCCACAGACATTCTTCCTTAATTAATAATATAAGGGAGAAGGAATTTTTAGAGTGGTTGTAGAGATATTTTYTTAAACAGGCTTTCTATTATCTATTGGGATAGGCACTATATGCAGGCCATTCGAGGACTGCTTCTCCAGCTGCTTTGAAATGAGGGCGTATACAAAATAGCAATGATATCTGGCCATTGTGTGCTTTCTGTCTGAAAGTACTTTGCAGATTCTATCTAATTATTTCACACAATACTTCCAGGTTGTTGAAAACCGTTATTGCTATAAATAGAACAAGAGAAGTTCAAATTTTTAAAAGGCAAACCACCAAAAAAAGAGATAGGCCTTAAATGATGAGAGGAAAGAGTAGATGTCAGGTCTGCACTTCATCGGACCAAATCACATTTGAGTTGGTCACCTGAATGAGCAGAAAGAAACTGGCACTTCTAAGATGCCAATCTCATCTTAAAGTAGGTATCTAAGAGATTAAGGTGGTCATGCCAAAAGGGGCATTTAAAAGCACTGTTTACCTATTGACTTAATAGAGTCATTGTATAGGTTTCTAGGTGAACGGGAAAGGTCAGATGAGATGAGACCAACCTAAGCATGTTTTAAAGAGGTACTGTTGGGAAAATCTATTGAACTCTGCCTAGCTAGCATTGCACCTGGCACACCGCTTACACCTTAGACTTCTCTTAGCAGCTGAAATTTCTAGTCCTGGGAAATGCAGAATTATAACAGTTTTCACAGATCTGAGGGGCTTGGATTAGTCCTGCCTGCTTCCTCAGAGGACTGAATTCAGTAGTCATCTAAGACACACAAAGCCAACCAAGGCACTCATAATGCAGTCGTAACTTCCTTGGAAAGCTTGACTGATAAAGTACCCTTAACTTCATCATTAATATATGTAAGTCTTGAGGTTAGAGCATTTATCCAGGATTTATGTATCCATGTCCTTTTTTGTCAGAAGAGATTTAACTCTGTTTCTCAGTATTAAATTTTATGCATTAGGCTATAGGCTACTCTGAAATTTGGAAGGTCTTGTTACCTCCCATATTGTACTACTATAGAATAGACAATGCCAGATTTGTTGGACTGCCAACATAGAAAAAAGATAGAAAGTTAGTATGACTATCTCAAGATGTGTCTGTAGATCTCTTATTCAGGGAAGCATGTTCTAGTTCATACTAACAGATTTGCACTGATATTTTAACCAGTTAGCATCCCCTCCTGCTGCTGCCAGCAAGTGTAGCAGCTAGTTACACTACAGTTGTGTAAATATTTCTGCAGGAGCTATAGTGGGCTTGAGTATCACTTTTCTTCTGCTTGAGTTGCAAATCCTAAAGGTCTGGAACATTTCTAGACTTGGAAGAGTCTCATCGGTTGCAACTGGTTTTCTTGTACCTTGCAGCACATTAGGCAGCTACAATGTGGTACAGCTTACTGGTAGTGCTAAGTGCTGATGATCAGCAGCTTGTTTTCTATACCAGTTTTCTATATCAACAGGCATCTGTGTAGTCAGCACATAGATAGAAAYAAAAATTTGTCTATTATCAATGAAAGCTGACTATCACAAAAATATTTGCATACTACAAGGATGAGGGAAAGACAAATCAAAGGAATATGAAAAGTAATATGAAACAAAGTAACTTAATTTCAGATGTCTTTATAGTCTGTAGTGAAAAAAAAGCATCTATCTCTTTCTTAGGTTTTGTTAAGCTTAATTTTGGGGTGGGGGAGAGGAGGGAGAGGAATTTTCTTGTTTTGGTCCACACTAGGATATTTTAACTTTTTAACTAGAAGAAAGTCCAAAAACTATTATTTCAAATTTGATAAAAGAATTAGGGTCAAGAAGATAAAACAGAAGACTTTTGCAATTCATATATTTGGAGCTGGACAGGTCTGAAGTGTTCCTCCAAGTTGTACATGACCTTTTTCTGTTTACTAATGTGTAATGGATAAATCTCATTGTTATTTGAATGAGTTTCAGTACATATTTTATCTCAAACATCAATTGTCCATGATATATCCTTTTGGTTCTTGAATTTATAACTTTTGTGATCATATTTCTTTTAATAACTAACTGAACAGGATGTGCAGCCACCTAAATAATATCACTTTTGCTCTATGCACTTAGTTGTTTTACATTATGATTCAGATGACATCAGCCAGCTTAACTGAAGGTCTGATGTATGGTTCAACAGGTCATTAGACTAGACAGTTGTATTTTTCTATGAACTAGAGGAAGAAATAATTATACTCTAAGAAATAGTTATGTAAACCTCAACTGGAGGAAGAGAATACATAGGCATTGCTATATTTTAGAAAACATGCAATATTTTTAACCCAGGGTTTCTATTCATAAATATTCATGCATAAATGCATTCTTGAGTCTGTCTGTAGGAGTATAAAAGAAATTTATAAAAAATGAATTGTCAGTTGTATTTTAAAATACGTCCAAAATGCAAACCGTAGACTAAATACACATATGCATGCACATACACATGAATATATCAATATAAATAGATGCACTTAAATATATGCATGGATTTATATCTTATATATGTATACATTTGATATATGTGCATTATATTCCCATGTAGAGTTGCAAAAAAATGAATGAGCTCCTTAGAAATTAATTTTTCTATCTAAGCAGCGCTGTTGTCCTAGAATGCCCTTGAAAATAGATCAAGGGACTTTCCATGTAAGATATGAAATAAGAGATAAAAGGATATTCAAAAGAAAATCCAAACCTTTTCAGAAAAAAATATTCCAAGCATTTGCAAAGAAATCTTATTCTGAATAAAATATGGATGAAATGTATCAGTTTGGATCTCCTAAAATAACATAAATAGCTCAGGAAGGGATGAAAAGCTTAACCTTTATTCTGACATGATAAGGATCAGTTTGGAAAATTCAGCCTGAATGCTACTTGTAATGCTAGTATCTCAACACTCATTTGCTTTGTTTCACCAAAATGCTCAGAAAAAGAGGACGGAGGGAAGAATAAATGCTTTGGAAACAGTCGTTTCACATCTGTGCTTATATAGTCAAGGTATGAAATTTAACAGCATAACCAATGAAAGTACTGCTAGTTCAAATAATTGGAAGATATTTTCCAAGCTTGACAGCAAATAAGCAGGCACAACAGATAAGGACAGAATTTTATCTGAGGTACACACCCTGAAAGAAATGAAGCTCTCCTCAGCCTAAGCTTACTAAAGAGGACAGCTTTGAGGAGGTAGAAACAGAAAGAGAAATGCTGTGTACTCTTTCATTTCTTAACACTTCTTTGGTCTCAGAGGCAGCTCCAAATGAGCTTTACAAAGAGAAACCACAGGCAGCTGGATGTGATATTATCAAGGGATAAAAAAAGAAAGCACAAAAGACAGCTGCAGGAATGAAGCAAGACCTTTTTGAATGTTTGCTACTCACTGTAGTCTTTTGTGGTCTGGTAAATAATTTATAGTACTAAGTCCAGAAGTTTCCTATTTTATCTTTGACTCAGTAGTCCAGCACTATTGTTCATCTAAAATAGAAAAAGATTTATTGTTTTATACTTGCAGAAATTTCCATCACCTTTCACTTAATCACAAGGAGGAAACAATACAAAACAAACAAAAAAATCCCATATCAGAAAGCTACCGCTATGACAAGTACTCATGCTTCATGCTGCAAGCTAATTACTGTCTCGTGTTGTGGAGGAGACTTTGCTAGCACAGTCTGATGAGAAATAGCTGTTCTATGACCCTTGGATTTCAGCATACAGAATTACTCACCCTACATATTTCAAAAATAACAACACTGGAAAGGTAATCTCCCTTCACTACACAGGCAACAAATGTTCAAATACTTACTTAATAAAAGGATTTGGAATAAGTAAGAGGAAAGGTGAATAAAAGGTAAAAAGGAAATGTGAAAAAATGTGATGAAACGTGAAGAAAGGTGAAAATGAAAGGTGAATGAAAGGTGAATGAAAGGTAAAAATGAAAGGGGTATGAGAATACATGTTCCCTGTCCTAAGCAGCTATAAAGACATAAAAACGGGTTTAGGGGAGAGAAATGTAGCATTAGATGCAGAATGATATATATCTTATTAATAGTTCTTGACAAAAAATTTCTTCAAAGCTGAGAATTTGCATTACTAATTTTATAGTAAAAATTTAACAAGTATGTTGTGGTAATTCCCAAATCCAGAATTGCCAAATCAGGAAAGACTCAGAATTAAGGTTCAATTTAAGTTCAATGTGTTCAAAGTGAGCAGGGTTAATTTTCTCAGTTAATTTTCTGAGACAATCTTAGCTCCCCGGTGTAGTAACATGGTGTAAAAAATAAGAAAAAAGTCTTAAACACTAACATTAAAGTGTTGCTTCCTTTAAAAAAAAATGCATGGAATTATTTTTTTCTCCTTTTCTGATACGCTAAAATTTTATGGCAAAATTCTTGTTAGTGACTACAGAGAGCTAGTATGCAATGCTTAAAACAAGATGTTCTTGTCTTGGCTGTGGTTTCCTTCTCACCGGACACACAGGCCATGAACAGAGTGGTTCTGCCTATGTGGTGCTCCATGAATCCTTTGGAAGGGTAACTGAGAACTACAAGCTAATGGAAACCCTACTCTACCTGTGATGCAATGTCCTCATTAGTTGTGGAAATACAAAGCAGAGTAAACTGTAGCTCCTTTTTCAACTTGGATGCTTTCCTAAACCATTTCCTAAACTGTGGCAACAGCAGGTGGAAGGCTTCAATCTGCAGCACATAAAACCAAAGAGAATTATCTAATATAAGCGGAATTTCTGATGGCAATTTTAATCCAATTTTCTATCCCTCAGTACTTCAAAGAAATACATGGAGATCTCATCTAATTAGAGAATCTGACCCTGACTGTTTAGCATTGCACTGATTCATGTATATTCTTACACAATATAATCTTCCCCTAATGAGAAATCCTACAAAATAGTGTCAAGTTATAATGGGATTATTCTCTGATGTTAGACCTTGAATCAGCTTTCCAATGTTTTTAATGTATTTTGTTATTCCCCTGCTGAGGAAGCATATCTTCTTCATATCTACTTACTTCAGACCTGAGCTTCAAAAGCCTATAGTGTAGCAGTATTTCTGTCACCTTCTTTATGAATTATAAGGAGACAAGCCTAACCTTCACTGGATTTCAGGGCTCAAAGGAAGATTTCTGTAAAATGGTTAAGAGTCAGAAGCGACTCAGGTATCTAAAAGAGAGAGCGATGTAGCAAATTGTGAAAAATGACAAGTTTGGAATAGAATGATGGCAAGAACAGTATTAAAAATATAAAATCTCTCTTTCTTTCTACATTTTCTTCATCTGTCTCCAGAACTACAAAAATCATATTTTCATAAGTCTTTTTCTTTTCTTTTCCTTTTTTCTTTTTTTTCCGGAAAAATCTATATCCTTCTCCTTCTCCTTCTTAGCTCTGTACTGGTTTAATCATTTTAACTCCATCCACCACAGCTGTCCAGGTCTTATATTTCTATAAGAAATTGCATTAAAACAAACTTATAAAACTTAAATTTGCAAATACATCTTCACTTAAAGAAAAGGATCATTTATCCAAAAAATTTGCAACACTGAGCAAAGATTTCTGTGAAACTGGCTTTTTTTATTTTTCTTTTTAAGATAAGAACAGGAGAGAAACAAATCCTGAATTTCAAGTAATTTTTCATATCACTATGTATCTTATAATACACGTTATATTATAATAAATGCACAAAGTGCTAAAGTCTTCTGCATTTACTTTTTCTGAAAGTAAAATATTCCACTCATAGCAGAAGATTGGTCATGGCCCTATTAAATAATAGTAAATAGTATTTATGAAGAATATGTCTTTGTTCAGACATTCATTAGTTCCATTGTAAAGCAGACTTGTTTCCTTCATGAATGTAACTAGATTATTTAACAAGCAAACAAAATCTCAGGAGTAATAATGTTGTCTTCTTGAGCAAATAGCTGTAACTCCCTTAACAGAGTGCATGGGGGCACCGTACAATGCCAGAAGCTCATTACATTCCTATTGCCATTGCGGCAGGAAGCACAGAGTTTGTTAACATCAAGCGCTGAAAGCACATCTAGTAGGAAGAAGTGATTCTTCTTGAGAGGCATGAAAAGCAGTTTTGTGAAATGAAAGAACAAAAGTTGGACTAGAATCCCCATCAGATCCATGGGAATGCAGTGCTCTCAGTGCAGGAGAATGCTTGCTATGAAATCACTCACAAGTATTTGGCCAGGGTCAACTCAGAAATATAGCGGCAGTATGACATATTGCTGGGTTGTGCCCTCTAGAGACGGCATGTGAAAAATATGTAGAGAAAACACACTTCAAAATAAAAACAGAGGGTCTAAGAAGAATGCTTCAATGGACTACTTATATGCTTTAATGCATGCTTTATATGCTTTAATGCATGCTGAAGCCTGTTGCTGAATAATGACCTTTCCAAATGTGTCCATAAGCAGAAGCTGAATATAGCTGAGTTTATGAATAGGAAACAACTTGGCAATATTGTAATATTGGCCAGCCGCTTAGGAGAAGGAAGAAAATAACTAATGAATTCAAGTTCACATATTCCAAAGCAAACAAAATCATACCCCTTACATGTTCTGTATTTAGACTCCATATTCATACACAAATTTTCACCTATTTTTTCTCTTAAATTTTGTGCCTTGAGAAATTACCATTATGTTAGGACATTGAATGCAATTAATTTGCATTCTGAAACACAGGAAAAGGATTTTCATTTATATTACCAGACAGCAGCAAGCTGGATATCTTTGCTAAACCCTAACATTTTTTCTTTGCCAAGTGGGTTAGATCGCACCTTGAAATTTCTATTTCTTCTCAGCCCTGAAAGCTTTCTCAGTGATGTTAAATGTGAATTCAGAGCTAAGAACAGAACAATACAGACAGGCACCCCACAGTCTGGACTGATAGGGCAATGCACTTACATATAGAAATGGTCATCTCTGATAGGAAGCTTTGTACATCTCAGACAATGCGTTTCAAGAGGAATGCAGAATCTTGAAGGGGAAAGAACAAAACAAAACCTGAAAGTTTTTATCTGTTTTCATGACCTTAAAACATACGGAGTTGGCAAGCCTTTCTTTTTTTCTTTTTTTCTTTTTTTTTTTTAAATAAGGAGGTGATCATCTGTTATTTTTTTCTCCCGGGGAGAGAAGAAAAGAAAGAAACTGGATTACCTTCCTCGGAGGAAATCCATCTTTTTTTCCTTGGAGGAAATCTTTACTCACAGTATCAATTTAAGGAGATAGGCCTTACTTTAAGCGTTCCAATTAAGACTAATATGGCACATCAATRGGGACAGTACTTGAGTTGGTTTTCTGCATTTGTAGGAATTCTCCCCTTCTTAAGTTGAGTTGAAGGCTGAATCACCCAAGCACGAATCCTAAAACAGAGGACAAGAGAATTTGTTTCAGACAACCTTGGGATTTACACGTCTTTTGTTGTTGACCTATATTATATAGCTTATGCTGTCTCTSTAAAAGATACTGAGTGTTTCATAAATTTCCTTCAGGGAAACTTTGCCCTCATCTTCTTCAAAGACACATCTATCTGTGTAGCATAGTAAATCCCTTTGGTAGAACGAATTCCTGAATTTTATCCTTTGACATTCCCTGGTAAAAATGACCAATTCTGTTTACCTATTCACCTTCAGAAAAGATGGCATACTTAATTGGCAGATTATATTAATTCATTTCTCATAAATCAAGTACACAAAACTGCTTTAGCATAGATTATTTAAAAGGCACAACAAAACCAAACAACAAATAGCTCTTAGAGCTGAGATTTCCCAGGATTTTACTTTGGATAATATAGGATTAATTTCAGCCTGGTTCCAACTGGTGACAAATTCACATTGTCTAACTCCCCCTTTTTTTTTCCACATTCCACAAAAGAACTTTCTCATTTCTTGCTGCAGCCAGTAAATTGGAAATYTCCAGTAAAAATATTTGAGCTTAGGGAATAATAATTAAAGATCTATCTCTTCTGGCAATCAGTGCCTAGGGTTGTTTTCGTGTGGAGCTTTCTTTTGACAGAATGGCTCTAATTAGTTCTCTTCAATATATATGAGAATTGTTTATGAAGATGCTTAGGGAAAATAGACTTATTCAGRCTTCCTTTGGGAGCAAATATTCTACACAGTCTTCTTTTAGTTTATTCTAAAAATGAAATTAGTGGTAAAATGACAGTTTCTAAAGGCTTTTAAAGCAAAAATAAAGAAAATATAAACTATTATAGTGATTAGAATTTGAGATGAACTGGATGGTCTAGTAAAATTTAGTGCTTTACTTTTGTGATTCTTCTTCCCCTTTATGAAGAAGATTTGTCTGTAAGAGACAGAGATATAAAATCATCACTCTATAGCTTCTTCTTGCCTGTCCATCTCCCTTTCTGGAGCAAAACAGGAGTCAGAGTTTGGCTATCAGTGAATTCTCTAGCAGGAGAAATGAATGTTACTACAAGCAAAGAGATTAATGGCAATCTAGTTTCTTTTAAAATGAAAGGATGCAACTTTAAAACAGCTTTTATTAGTGACCATTTTGGTTTCATCCTGGGAGAAGGCAATCCAGCCTGGAGCACCAAACTGATCTGACAACAATAAGGATAGCTATTCCAGGCAGAAAAATGAAGATTTTGGCCTCCTGGCCTCTCATTATATTCTAAAAGAGGTCCTACAAAAAAAGAGTTTAATTATAATATAGTGTTTTAAGTTGGAGTAGGTGGGTTGTCCTGGCCAGATTCCTAGTCTGATCAGAGATGACTAAGATGCTTAGCTGGAAGGAGAAAGGTTTTCTCACCATGCGGTCAGGCTTGATGAACCACTCTAAAAACTATAAGCATCTTTCCTTGGTACTAAACCTCCTGTCTCTAGTTTTTTTAATATATTCTAGAAGAAGCTTATTGTCTTTCATAGGACACAACCCAGCGATGTAGGAGCAGTCTGAGAACTAAATTTAGTCCTCAAAATATCCTGATGAAATGTTCTTGCCACAGAAAGTGGTGTAAGATCTCTGTGGGAAAAAAGAAATCTCTCACATGTAAGACCATGTAGATATTTGGTACACTTTCATGAAGGTATCCTAACCTCTCACACGAACTGCAATTACTCACTAATAAAAATACTAGGCCTGTTACCTTTCATGTGGACAAAAACTGTATAGCTCATTGCCCAATTCTAAAAAACAGGCAATTTTTGTTATGGGAAGGTAACCTATGGGAATTCAGGGGGAGGAGCCTGCTTAAGATAAAAGAAATGCCTGTTTGAAATTCTTAAGCTCTGTACCATACATTATTTACTCTGAATTTTCTAGGTAATGTGCATATACAATAACATAAAGTAATGGAGTACAAATGATAGTATCACTTGGATTGAAGAAGCATCTACTTCAATTCATGTAATTCAGAACTCCATAGTTTAAGTAACAGCATAAATGTGCAACCCTTCGCTTCTGAAACTGCATAAATCACACATTCAGATTGTATGTCTAAAAAGTAAGCATATCCAGTATAATGAAAAGAAGTATATAAACAAATAAGTACTCATTGTCCAAAAATAATAGATATTTAAGCAAATATTTCTACATATGAGGTGCATGAGCTTTCCAAAAAAATTTGGAAAATAAATATGCAATTTTGATAACTTTCTGCCCAGTAGAGACAATCTTATGTTCACTCTTAGTTGCAACCTACTGAAAAATGTTATAAACTCACATGCAGCATGTTTATTGGCGCATATAATTTTGTTTACAGAGGGCAGCCTGCAAAACTGAAATATACTTAATGGACACTTTAAATGTAGACCCCATCCTTTGACTGTGTGACTGTGAAAATAACTATGAATCTTCAAAAAGGTATAGGAAAAGAGAGCAAGTAGAAAACATCTGTCACCAGCTATCTATTTCTCAATTGCTAAATTTGACTCTTACAAAAGCAAATGCAAACAAATTAAAGACAGCAGTGTTTTCCATGATTAAAAAAGTAGAATTTAGCTCATAACTAAAAGTGGAAACATAAAATATGAAAATACAAAGAAAACAGCATTATTTTAATAAAAATTAACAAAAATGTTTTTTTTGTTTTTTTTTTACATTTTCCTCTATGACATCCATCAGGAATTTAGTATGCAAAAACCTAATGTCTGAATTATGCCAAAATACCTGGGTGCCCAAGTTTTAGTGCACAATAACCATGAGGTAACTTATCTGTTTACTCAGAAAACCAGTGGAAGTAGGTAGTGTATAATCAATTTATATCCTATTGTCTAACTCTCCAGCTTTAAGAAATATAGTCACATCCATGACATTATTCTTAGATCAAACTATATTAAAAAAAGCCTACCAATATCTCAATATGTGAAAAAGATATACATGGAATATATGAAAATAGAATGCATCTGCTGGCTAGCCCACATCCCTGAGGTGTTACAAATTAGATAATCTTGAGCTGACTTTTGGATTCCTCATCAAGATGAAAAATTTRATAAAGTCTGCCTTAAGGAAGCAAATCTAGTAGATGCCACATTTCATGAACCTGAAGAAATGGGCTTACTTTAGTAATGATCAGGAATAGAAAAATACTCAAGAAATTGGCTTGCTTTCTTGCAATATACATGTTTCAAGTACTTTATTTCTTCAGGAAATGACTTTGCAATTAAAAAAAGCAAGAACTTGAAGGTCATTTTGTAGTATGGTTGATCTTTAATTTACAAGGGATCTTTTTTTTTTTATCAAGTGTTCACCTTATTTTACATTAACAGACATGACTAGAGGTATTTATCCTGAGCCTTCTTGGTAGGATCAATTTATTAGTATAAACTCCCTACAAAATAACATAACAATAAATTATTCTGATTTATAAAATCATATTTTTTTCTGTGTAGCAATCTATGCTGACAAGAATCCAGAAAAGAGATGCATTTATTCTCATTCCCTACTGTATACAATCATACATTTATTTTTTCTTCAAAATGTCAGTCCCAGATTTTCTTTTCTTTTCAGCCAGTCAGTGCTATAAATGCTATATGAACTATGATCGAAATCAAATAAAGCATTATTATATTTATCATCAAATAAAGAGATTTGACACAATTGATCCTGTAGTTCTATTAACCTTACTTTAATGTTATACTATCACATTTACTCTCCATCCTCCCTTCTCCAAATCAAATAATCCAAGCCTTTCCATCATTTCACTGAATAAAGCCCTTTGCCTCCTCCTCCTCACCAGTGAAAATTAGATTTATTATCTACCTTTTTTCTAGTTCCAAAATATCACTTTAAGATATTAGATGCAGCATTTAAGGTATGGATGAATTACTGACATAGACAATTTCATTGTAACATTTTCCATATTATTGTATGATGTGTGTCCCTTTCTTAACAGTGTCAACATCCTATTCACTCTTTCAAACACTCTTGCTCACTGAATAGGCTTTTTTGAATCAACTATTGTGGTGTCTCCATTTTCCCTGGGAAGGACACAATCCCATCATTRTAGGTGAATGGTTGAATTTGTTAGTTCCAGTATGCATAAACTGCTGGCTCAAGTTATTGTAAGTGACCCTTTCAGTACAGAGCAATAAATTTATTTGTAAAGAATATTTCATTCAATCTTTGCATTTTTTTCCAACAGTGTCTCTAAGTACCAAAAAGGCAGGTGCATGACTTTCATGACTAGCCATGTTAACACTTAAGCTCTCGTGTTAACTTTCTTCTGCTGGACAAAAGAACATATTGGCATTTATTCTCAAAAAAAAAAAAAAGAGTAGAAATGGAAAAGCTCTGAGACTTTTATCACAGATCTTYTGTCGGTTCTTTTTCCAAATCTGAATCAAAGAGATAAGCTCTTTGAGGGTGACAGAGCACTGGAACGGGTTGGCCAGAGAGCTTGTAGAGCCTCCATCCTCGGAGATATTCAAAAGCCATCTGGACACAGTCCTGGGCAACCTGCTTGAGCTGACCCTGCTTAAGCAGAGGGGAGGGACTAGATGGTCTCTAAAGGTCCCTTCCAACCTCAACCATTCCATGATTCTGTAAGCATCTGTAGGCACAGAAATCTCATTCTTATAGTACACATATGTGCCTCTTTTCCATACTCTGATTTTCTGACTGCAATGCAACACTATGTTCAAGGGGATATCATTTAGTGGATGCAGTTACCCAAGGGAGCAATAGTGCCGTAATTTTCAGTCTTTTAAATAAAATCTTAATGTAGATTGGCAAAAACTTTAATAGTTCATATTAGTTGATATTTGGATTCTCTTTTGGGTTGAATTCTATTCTACAGATGTAATTTCAATTGCCATATAACTTGATTTTTCTCACCCAGSCCAAGGAACACAGTTGAACTAAATTATTGCTGAGCAAGGAAAAAGGCATGTAAAAGCATAGATCTTTTATATACTGTTGTGAGTATCAATGTTTGATATATATATGTATGTCTACATAATACCAGTAACATTAATTAATATCTGTATATACAAAAGCAAGCAAGAGAGTCTCTTCTAATGATTCTGTGACTAAGGCACTCTTGAAGCCTCTTTTAAATGTCCTCCCTAACCATTGATAGACTGAGAAGTGTTTTGTGATCGTTCTAGGTTGCAAATAGGTCACTTGCATTTATTAAATAAACAATGAGAATCATCAACTAAACCTTTCTGATTTTAGGCCAGGGTAACAAGTACAGTATTTGTCGGATGTATTGACTTAAGAAAAGAGGTGAATAAAATGGTCGGAATTGGAARATTGTCGTGACTCTTTTCTGTCTTTTTGTCTTTGTCCTACTTAAATGTACTAAAGCATACTCAGTTCAGCTACAGTCCGTAGTGATAGTAAAGAAACAGTTCTTAAATAGTGCTTCTCTGAAAGCCTCATAGATCACTAAATAAAACTTATTCAAATTTTAAACAGGTACAGAAAATAATAAGCAGTTATGATAATAATCTATCTGCAAAGTGAAATTTACCGAGTGTGATGAAGTTATTTAATAACTTATTTACCATGTTTTGAAAAACTACATATAATGTGAAAGGAAAAGAAAAAGCTATCTATTTAAGTAATCAATGATAATTAAGTTTCCTTTCACTGATAACAGCATGATTGCTTTGACTAAAATAGCAAAACCTACATCAATCAATAACATTTGAAACATAAAGCTAGCCACTAACTTGTTAAATAGCTGCAGGAACAGATATAGAGAGGCACGTATAGACAAAGATCATGCTATAGCTTAGACAAAGATATTAAATGGATTAGTTTTGTGTAATGTTTTGGTTTTATGTCAGCAAGGATCCTGCCTATGCATATAAATACTTTTTTAGGAATTTATTATATTCTGTCTAAGTAAGTTCGTATATTTAAGAAATCTTTCATTGAAATTATCATTGATTAAAAAAAAAAATCCATTCTACCATGATTCTTTTTACTTTAGAGTAAAAACGTTGCCTAGCTTTGAATCTGTGTTGCTTCCTAACTACATCAGCATGTAGAATCCAGAAAAAAATGTCTTGCACATGTCTTCTTCCACGCTCCTGCCAGAAGGTCCTGTATGTACTTTATTCCCTACTAAGTAAAACAGATATTGTTATGGAATATATCTCTAACAGAAGAACACATACTTTTCTTTCTTCCCCCTTCCCCTCTTTCTTCTCTTCCTTCCTCTCTCCCACCCTCCTTCTTTCCCTCCCTGTTACTTCTGTTTTTTCCCCATTTTTTCTTAATATTGTCCTGGCCCAGCCTTCACAATTTAACTTTTCTTTGATAATCAGAAACATATCCTTGCATCCATATTTATATTCTTTTTTTCTTTTTTTATTAACATAAATGCAAGTCCAAGTTTCTAAGCAGTATCATCTTTGCCTGATCATCTCAGACTTCTGAGACCCCTTTTCAAACATCTTTCTGCTTTTTCCTTCATTTTAGGGTTTTGTTTTGTTTTGTTTTTACGTATTTAGTTACGCATRCCTCCTGAATGTGCTCAACATCCAATCATTCTCTATATAAAATCTACTTAAATACCTTCTGGAAGATTAAAACTTGTTCCATCTGATTAATCATGCCTCAGCATCTTATGTTCCTCCAAAATGCAAAAAATGCTGGCAATTCCCACCAAGTCAACACAAGAGAACCCAGCTTTTGTTGCTGCTTTTGAGAGAAATTATCCCAATTTTTACAGAACACTAGAACTAAACATAGTTTGTTGTAGTTCCAACATGGTCTTTGGTTTGACACCTTCTGTGCTGTGAATTATCAGGCTGATTTGGGCTCCTAGCCTGCCCCTGTGTACTAACAAGAGAACAGAGATAGTGCATACGGAATTGACTGAAATGCTTCATATTGCAATTGTAATTTCTTGAAATGTCAAAGCCTGAAAAGTGATTAAGACTGTGAGTGCACATTTATTTTTATTTCAAGCTAAATGCCTCTTCTTCATAGAAATATTGATAATCTCCTGGAATCTGCATTAACATTTGCTGTTCTCTGTGAGACTTTTGGTCAAAAACAGCTAAGTGCCAAGGTAGCAAAAACAATCCACAGATTTCAGTGCTGCACTGTCAGTACACATAACAGACTTGACACGTTTGCCATTATTACAAGTCTGGAACATGACTGCTATTTTTTTATGCTGATATTTTGACCATGTAACAGCTAGGATCCTTGCACGCTCTATAATGAAGTGTAAAGTATTCTGTTATAAGAAGGATTAATCACTGTGCCAAATCTATTAATATAGTGTCATCTCTCTCACCCTGCCACCCATTTCTCATCATGTATTCTATTATTTAGCCATATATACTACATTATGAGAATACCTGAGAAAGTATCTATCCATACTTCAGCCAGGACTGAATTTATCATACATGTTAAAGTAAGTTATTTGCCCTCAGAATGTCCTTGCATGAGTTGGGCCTCTTAACCAACTGTTTGCAGATGTCCATATTTTAATAGCAATAATATTTATGGTATTAAGGATGAGCAAAGATCATGTGGAAATCATTATTAGCTAGTGAATTGACAATTATTTAAAGACTATAAGTATCAAAGAATGAAAAGATTTATTTTTTGTGACTATAAAGATTATTATTAGAAATAACTGCGGATGATAAGATTGATAAATCAAATATGTCAGGCATTGAAATTGTGTCTGAAGGTAGTGATAAGATGCCTAATTATTTTAGATTTTAAAAGTAGAGAAGGCAGAAGATACTCTCAAGACAGGTAGGAAACAATTTGGCATTTGGCAAGGAGACAAGCTAAAAGTGCTAACAGATCAATTTTATTTCTTAGCTTTAAGACTGGATAAAATTGTTCCCAAAGCCACTGACAAAGCRATAGCAGTCAAAAACACATTAAAAAAAAGAAGAGAACAAGGAAAGTGAAGCTCTGTATTCAGAGGGAATACTTAGCAATTTTGAGATATTAAGACCAATTTATCCATACTTGGTGTTAGCGTTTTCCTGCAGATTCATATTTAGAGATAGCGAAGTTACTTTTGGAGAGGATCCTGAAGATTCACCTACTATAATGTGAACATCTAAAATAGGTAAGAGAAACTACCTTTAAAGTGCCTCCCTCCATAAAGTCTAAAAAGATTAGCACAATTACACTGTGAGCATCTGAATGYGAATACGAGATGAGATCCACCAAAAATGGCTATAAAAAGTATTGTGAGATATTTATATGGGAAAATATACATAAGCCAGTGAATAGTCATTGATAAATGCTGTATCTTCCATTACTTTTTCCTGCAAGCACAGTTCTTGCATTTTTGCTTTAAGGGTCATTGGATATAATCTAAACTACATTAGGGTAAGAGAACAGATGTTTGGACTGTATTGGAGGTGCCCTTGTCATTGCGGGGGGTAAGAAAGTCAGGCTACATTTGTAATAGTCTTCTAAAAGGACAAGGGGAGAATAGTCCCATCTGGCCTCTTGCCTGGTGATTAGCGCCTGCACAGTAGAAATATTTTGTTCAAATTCTCACTGACTGAGAATTATGCACAACCCAATATTTCTTGCATGAGTTCTGTAACCGATCGATAGGTTTTGTCCAAAGGTATGCTCTTCCTCCTCTGTTAATCAAATACTTTCAAAAGGGAATTCCACAAAGAAAACAGGCATTTCTTTAGACATACTGCTGTGCCTAATCTCCTATAACATTATATTGGCTAACTTTTGATTGTGTCTCATTTAATGTGTACAAGCTGTGAAACTCCCACAAGACTCACAACACACAAGCCAGAAAGACTGAGGCTTTCTCTAACAGAAATGGAGAGAGATAGGCTCCTCATTTAGGCTATGTGGATCTCTCTCCAGAATAACTGATCTGCTTATTATATAGGAAGTCTCTATTTGCAGTTTAAGGGCTCTGCCTTGCTGGGACCATTTATTTACATTTGAGTATTACAATATCAAAATAAGTTGAATGAATATGTCATGTATTCTTGTTGATAAAGAGCCCTTGTACAATAAATAAATAAATAGTAAATTGAAAATATTTTCACTTTCTTCACTAAGGTTCTGTGAAAGAGAGCTCTGTTTTAAATAATGCAGATATGCAAGTATTCATCACTTATTACACAGCTGATTTTCAGAATCCCCAATAGAATAGTAACTCAATTATCAGTCTCTGGATCTGAAAGAAGAGGGGAGAAAAAGGTGGTGCTTTTTTTCACTATATTCCAGCATTTGCATCCTTGATGCATTTTATGGTGCAATGAAAATTCAAGATACATTCTATGATTCCCACTCATTTAAAGTAGACTGTACTTCTAATTTCAGAAGGCTTGATCATATGCTTTTGGAGAGCAGTTATCTAAATCTTCAGAGTTTAGATTTGCTGCAGAGACTGAATAATTCATCTATTTCATGGACTATTGAAAACCAGTTAGTTGATTATTCAGATTATTTTGGAATACTTTTCAGTTCTCCAATTATAATTTTTCTAATCATTTACTCAATAAAAAAAATGCACATACTTAGCCATGGCCATTAAATAGGCCTGTGGCACTGTTTAATGATTTTGAAGGGAAATCCTTCAAAAAATGGTTGTAAAGATCCTTTAAAAAAAAAAAAGGAAATGCATTATATTTTTAAAGGTATAAAAATATAAATCATTACTCATTAAAGAGCTGATTAATAAGTATGAATAGACAGAAGAACAAGATATTGAAGAACATGTAAAGAGAAACAATGCCATTAGTTGATGACTTTTTTCCCCTGAACACCATCATCAGTACAATCTGTTGTTTGTTAGAAAAAGCATCTACAGATGGAAGAACATCACATGGAACATGTAATTTATAAGCACCCACTCAAAAAATAACAAGCCTCTAACATGGAAAAAGTCACTGAAATTCCAAAATAGTAGTGAAGAAGAAAAAAAGGGCCAAAGAGGAAAAAAAAAACAAAGAAAAAAGACATGAAAATCTCAAGATATAATATAATTCACAAGAAAAACTCATACTATCCACTGCATTTAATTGGGTGTGAAGATGTTACTATCTGGTACCAATTAACAGGTATACCACGACGACAGAACTGATTCGAGACACTTCATAAGTGGGGCATGTTGGCCCCCAGCGCCCCCTCCACTGCAGGCACCTCCAGKGCTGGGGGCAGCAGGTCCTGTGCAGCCAGGGCAGCCCCCTCCTGCCAGCCATGGGCAGTGAGAGGCTCCGGGCAGTGCAGCAGGGAGGCCACGACCTGGGCCCACTCCGGCTGGGAGCTGCTCTGAGCTGAACCTGGGTCTGGCCAGTGCCAGGGATATTGTTTGGGTCTAAACAGGTGCTAGAGTTGGTCTTCATATGCACTTGATCCCCAGGTAGCTCCATCTCCTGATTCCAGATCCCATTCCCCACTCAGGATCGCCGTTAAGGCTTCCCAGTCCTAATTCCCCTTGTCCTTTTGCCTCTGAAGGTGCTCAAGGGTGCTCAGCCTGTTGTGCAGCCACTGCCATCGCCACTTCCCCCTCACTCTGGTGCTGCCAAGCATCCCCGCTTCAGCACCCTGAGCACCCTACTGCAAACAGGTTGTCCTCTCATTGCAACCATCTACTCCATCTTGCAGCTTCTAAACTTCTATCTTCCTGCCTCAATCCTTTCCGCTCTTGAGGTGTGGTCATTAATAGCTAACACAAATAGATACACTGATCACCTGTTTTTTCCTCATACCATTCCTCTCTTTAGCTAGTTTAGAACAGTTTTCCCCAGTGATACCAGACTGGTCCTGTCCAGGCTTTAGCCCAAGGAACGGGACTATGGATTTTCATAAGCCAATTCTTTGCATGGTTTGGACCAGCTGGGTACCACAGAGTCATTTTGGGAGTCGGAGGCATCCACTGCCTTCCTTTCCACAATGCCCTTCTGCTCAAGCACAAGGAGTCCTCAAAGCTGCACAACCCCTCTTCTCCAAACCCAGAAGTCCTGCTGACCCAGAAGCCAGCAAGTTCTTAACAAACCTTTATTGATATCGAGTTAATTCAACAGGTTGATCACATGCTCCACCAAAATCGTGTCACACAGAAAGACTGTTCAATTCACATGGTTTAAATCAAATCAGGACAAAAGCAGTTTATTGATTTATTAATGACACATAATTAACCAACAATCTGTGGGCTATACATTCAGGATCAATATCAGCAATACAACAGATAAACCACAACACCAGACACTTACAAAAGGTTAGTAAACAGTTACAAGTTTCTGAACAGCCTTGTAAAACTAATCCTAAAAGTTCTGATCACATCCTGCACACCCATGCACGTGCGTGCACATACCCCTGCACACACACGCACATGCACACACACGCACAGTCGGGTGCCCCCTGGCTGTGGGGGTCAGCAGCGTCCCTGGGAGTGTGGGTTCCCCTCTTCTCCCCGTGGGAGATGCAGATACTCCATCGATATGTGAGGCCCCGCCGCCCCAGACACCCCACAGACTCTCGCACCGGGGGACACCCTGCGAAGCCCCCACACGCCCCCGGGACTGGTGCCTGTGTGCCGCCCCACATGGCCAGCCCCCGGCTGGGTGCAGGCGCCCCACAGGGGGATGCTCTGCCCAGGCTGGATGGAGGTCGCAACGCTGGGGCGACTTTCACAGTGTCCAGCCCTGTTTGGGAGCTGCCTTGTCCCCACTTCCCTCTCGCGTCATGCTTCTTTCGCACATCCTTCCAAGGGGATTTCTCTTTGCTTGCAGATGGCTGCTTTGCAGTCTCTAATTCCCTGGTTCCTGTTCAGACCAGCTGATTGGTACCTTCCTCTTCATCATGACCAGTCTGGAGCAGGTGCCCCCCAGGCACTTCTGGGTCTTCCATGCACACGCAGGGGCTGCACTYGCACTCCTGTTTATCTGCTGTTGTTATCCGGGACATTTTGCAAAGGGTGGGCTATGCAGACACACCACACAACACAAATACAGTATTGAAATAGGGGTGGCATTTGAAAATTAATATAACAAAACTCAATATGAGATCTTACGAAAGGAAACTTTTTTTTTCTAGCAAAATCTCTGAATTGATTTTGCCTGTTCACATTCTCACATCCACATATTCAAAACAAGTGTATGTGCAAGTCAACTGATGAGGACCACTTGTGTACAAAATAGAGGATGTGGCTAGTTACCTGTCAAGACATCACTACAACTATGAAGTTCTTCTTGATTGATGATAACAAACTGATTTTGGACTTCCTTTTACATCTGTTGGATTGGATGCTGTTTGGGACCTTTTGCCTCGTTATTTTGTTTCATAAATTGCATGAAAATTTCCTGAATTTCACAATTCTTAATTTCCTTATCTGGATATTTCATCACTTCAGTACTGTTCTGCAACTTCTTGATGCTTCATTTTTATATTATCTTTTTTCCTCCTCTTCATCTGAATGAAATCACACATATGATGCAAACATATACCTTCTAGTCTTTATTCTGTTATTTCTTCTGGAGCTTCAATACAGACATGTACAACCATACACATACACTGTAATTCCTATGTAATTCATACCAATCTTAATATTTGTTTTACAGATCTCTACGGTGAGGTACTCTGGGAAACCTCAGCCTAGGCAGCTAAATCAAGCCATGGCAAATAGCATGAAGTATATGGAAAACAGGAAAGAGAGAGTTCAGAGAGGAGTATATTCAGAACRTTGAAAGGTTAGAAAATCATGATGTGACATGAAATTTTTAATTATTTTGTTCTATTCAATTTTTCAATATACAGTAATAGTGTAATTTGGTCACAGTCTCTTAACAAGAACAATATGTTTGCTAGTTTTCTCAGTCTGTCAGGCAATAATTCAATTAAAACTACTGACTGGAATTAAAATCATTGGCTATACAAACTCAGGCACTTTTAAAGGAACAGGTTTTTAGCAATGAATATAGAATCACAGAATCACAGAATGGTTGAGGTTGCAAGGGACCTCAGGAGATCATCTAGTCCAACCCCCTTGTTCAAGCAGAGTCACCTAGAGCACGTTGCACAGGATCGCATCCAGGCAGGTTTTGAATATCTCCAGAGAAGGAGACTCCACAACCTCTCTGGGCAACCTGTTCCAGTGCTCTGTCACCCTCACAGCAAAAAAGTTT
The DNA here is from genome assembly GCF_003343035.1 of Apteryx rowi. Lineage (NCBI taxonomy): Eukaryota > Metazoa > Chordata > Aves > Apterygiformes > Apterygidae > Apteryx > Apteryx rowi. The sequence goes on along the minus strand of NW_020449308.1, from coordinate 905,096 downwards.
TTCCTCATGTTCAGATGGAATTGTCCATGTTTCAGTTTGTGCCTGTTGCCTCACGTCCTGCCACTGGGCACCACTGAAAAGAGTCTGGTCCCATCCTCTTGACACCCTCCCTTCAGATACTTGTACACATTGAGAAGATCTCCTCTCAGCCTTCTCTTCTCCAGGCTAAACAGGCCCAGCTCTCTCAGCCTTTCCTCATATGACAGATGCTCCAGTCCCCTAATCATCTTTGTAGCCCTTCGCTGGACTTGCTCCAGCAGTGCCACATCCCTCTTGTATTGGGGAGCCCAGAACTGGGCACGGTACTCCAGATGTGGCCTCACCAGGGCTGAGTAGAGGGGGAGGATCACCTCCCTCGACCTGCTGGCAACACTCTGCCTAATGCACCCCAGGATACCATTGGCCTTCTTGGCCACAAGGGCACATTGCNCACAGCAAAAAAGTTTTTCCTCATGTTCAGATGGAATTGTCCATGTTTCAGTTTGTGCCTGTTGCCTCGCGTCCTGCCACTGGGCACCACTGAAAAGAGTCTGGCTCCATCCTCTTGACACCCTCCCTTAAGATACTTGTACACATTAATAAGATCCCCTCTCAGCCTTCTCTTCTCTAGGCTAAACAGGCCCAGCTCTCTCAGCCTTTCCTCATAAGAGAGATGCTCCAGTCCCCTAATCATCTTAGTAGCCCTTCGCTGCACTCGCTCCAGCAGTGCCACATCCCTCTTGTATTGGGGAGCCCAGAACTGGGCACGGTACTCCAGATGGGGCCTCAGCAGGGCTGAGGAGAGGGGGAGGATCACCTCCCTCGACCTGCTGGCAACACTCTGCCTAATGCACCCCAGGATACCATTGGCCTTCTTGGCCACAAGGGCACATTGCTGCCTCATGGTTAACTTGGTGTCCACCAGCACTCCCAGGTCCTTCTCCGCAGAGCTGCTTTCCAGCAGGTCCACCTCCAACCTGTACTGGTGCATGGGGTTATTCCTCCCTAGGTGCAGGACCCTGCACTTGCCTTTGCTGAACTTCATGAGGTTCCTCTCTTATAGTTAGTTACCAGAATATTTTATGAAGAATATACTGGATTCTCCATCATCAAACTAACCATTACTGAATATAAAATATTTGGATTTTGGTTTTCAGGTTTTGTTTGTTTGTTTGTTTGTTTGTTTTAAGTATATACCTTAGTTCCAGCACAGTTCTTGAGCCTGGAGCAGAGCATGCTATAAAAATACTAAATCAATTGCACATTCTGATTATAAAACCCAAGAGCCCTGCTACAGGGACACATCCAAGAGCTGGAACAGTTAGTGTTTACATGATATAGCCCAGATATGATATGTCTCAGCAGGAGCAAGGAATTGAGATTGATACCTTTGAATTATTTGTTGAAAGCAATATATCTCTTTTCTTGTTCATAACAGATCCAAGCTCCTCCTTCCTGATACTAACCCAGTTCCATTCCCTACTGTATTTTAATCTCTATTATATCCCTCCTTGCCTCTTCTGAGATTGTTCAGTTGCTCCTTCCTAGCCATCCTCCCCTTATCTTGCTGGAGGGGAATCAGAAGCCCCCTGACTTGCAAGGAAGCAAAGATTTTTTTGGCTTTTGTTCTTATGGCAACATAATGTGTGTATTAGGGTAGAGTGAGAGGGGCAGAAACATAACTCAGTCCTCCTCTTACATCCCGTACATTCTCATTCAAGGCTTTACTGTGTGTTGACTGGGTGACAGGCCTGAATCTATCACTCTTAACACAAAATGTACAGCTGTTCTATTCGCAAAATCATCCCAAAGGAGACTACATTAGGTCAGAAGACAGTTCCAGAAACACAGCTGACCTGTTTTACTTTAAATGCGTCTTACTGGAAAATATGGAGAGAGATTATCAAGGACAAGTAGAGCTGGACCTATTGATAAATTACTGAGCTTTTTGTAAAACACTTTGAACATTTCCAGTTTGCATTGTTTTCACTGAAGTCAAACAATGTGGTGCTATATCATGTTTCACTGAAGAGTGGATTCCTTCCTGCCAGTAGCTTTCTGGCTTTGTTCAAGTTAATTCTGTAGCTTGGACAACTCTTTTTATAGTGTACTCTTACAGAAACTTTCTGGGGCAGTGGGACTCCATGATAGGAATACAAACAGCATCTTGCTGACAAAATCACACAGTGCTTACAGAACACCTCTGTAGCTGACCTGCAGTTAAATATCAATTACGGGGCCCAAGGCAGAGGTGACTAAGTGTCATTTAAAATACAATGAGATTAGGACAAAGGGGAGACTAAAACCAGTGATTCTGGTTTTGTCCTTGAACTCTGTGAATATATGCATATTTTCTATTTCTAAAACAAAACAAATGTACATGGGAGAATGATGGACAATAGGTGGAGAAGTTCCCACTTCCAAAGTTCCAGCAGAATTTAGTTAAACCTTTCAACTCAACCAGGCAGAATTATCTGACAAAACAAAAATAACTTCCAGAAGGGAACTTCTTACCAGAAGATGCTAGTTTGTATGCTGAGGCAAGGTTTTCTTTTGCACAGAAGAACCCTGACTATATCTTCTATTAAACTTGATATTCAGGAAGTACAGAGCCATCCGGCTCCATATCTTGATTTGTGGGAACAGCAGCAACACAGATAAGGAGTATTATGGATAGCAAGTCTTTCCATTCTCTCAGAGTAGTGAAATGAAACTTAGCAAAGATGTATAGAAGATCTATTACAAATGAAAATAGACAAATTTGGCTAAATGATATGCCTCCAAAAAAGTGCATCCTCAGCAGAGACTCACTGAACTGCAGCAAAAGTCCCCAGAGGTTCTGTCTAATTGAACATAATCTATTCCAGGACTAGCAGAATTTGTATTAATCATTAAGCGAGGAAGTGGTCTCTACAGGAGTCAAGACACTAAACTAAGAGCAGAAAAAGCAATCTTTACTGAGTTTCAGTGACACTTGCATTAATTTATCATAAACCAGAACACAGTAGACGAAACTGCTTTAACCAAATATATGGTCATTAGGAAACAGAAATGAAGACTAAGAGAGACAGACAAAAAAGCAGCTATGTATTAGAGTTAGAAGAACAACATTTGAAAATGGAGTCAGGCTTGGCAAAAGTAATGATTTTGAGGGGCCACAGAAAAGAAGTAGAGAGTGAGGTAACTGAGACACTGTAGAGAAATTTAATGGGTATCTTTCCAGCTGTGTATCTCTATATTAATGCTGGTGGAGTTCTTCCTCATCCAAAAACAGGGCTAGTAAGTTTTTGCATCACTTTTTAAGAATGGCATCTTATCCTATTTTGATATCATCAAATCATATTCTGCTTCCATTAGGTCTTCACAAAATAGACATATTTTAACTTCAGTTTTATAAATTTTAAGACATTCAGCTCTACCAGTTGTTTACGTTTTTGCAGTTGCTTCCTGATTTGCCACATGTGCTGTATTTATACTGCTTAAAACAATTAAATTTAATGAATGTGATCTTGTTAATGGGATCCTAAATAACTTCATGAAGAACCTGACTTGTCTCCCAAAGTCATCTTAAATTGAGTTAATGTTCTTCTTTCAAATCCCTTTTTAAGCTAAGCTGTGTAACTTGTTATTCTAATTAAGCTTTTATCAAAAGTTATTCTGAAACCTTAAAGACATACAACATTTGGATTAGTATCATCTTTCATCAGGCTGAGCTAGAAACTAACATTTAATTTGTTTTTACTGTGCAAATACCAGCCTTTAACACATTTCACTTTCACTTGTGGCATTTCTCATCTATTTGTTTTAAAGATTTTTGAGACACCAGCAATAACCTAAAAAAAAAGCAAATCAATCTATCAGTTACCTAACAYCCCCACGCACACACCAAAAAACTCTGCAATTGTATGTTTGCCAGGCTATCATTATTCATTTCTGCACCAAGAAACTCTGTTTTCCATTTTGCTAGAGAGACAGGTGGGCTTCAGATCTTCTGATTTTGAGACTATCGACATGGCAAGATTTGTCTGTTCATGAACGTTGATGGAAATGTGGAGTAAAAAATGTTTACGTGCTGAACTATCCATTCTCCTTTGATCTAACATGTGAGACAAAATGGTTGACTTCAGAGATTTGGGGTAGTTACTTGTTTGCAGGTTTTTTGATCTTACTCTAGATTACTGAAGAGTACTAACTYTTTGAAAAGGAGATCTCAGCTTCTTTTGATTGCATAACTATTAGAAGCTATTTTCTGAATAATTTTGTATCCTTTTGTCATAAAGATGGTATACYCACACCAAAAAATTCCTTGGATACAGAAAAGCACAAGTGTATTGAAATTAGTTTTATATTTTTAAAACATGAAATATCTTGTGAAGGATGGGACAGTAAAACTGGAGGAAGAATGAGCTGAGATCATTAAAGCAGAATCTGGATCTGTAATAGGGAGTTATGCAACACTCTGTAGACATCCAAATATTGAAATTTTAGATAATGTTATAATATCCTGAGAAGATCAAAATAATAGCAGACACCAAAAAAATAAATAGTGTATCCCAATTGTACCACTATTATCCTTTGCTATTGAAAACCTGTGAGACTGTGGGAGCAGTGAGAGTAAAAGCGGTTCAACGATTGAAAAAAATATGGTATCTTGACAGAAAATCTATTTCTGATACACAGTGAATTGACACATCAGTAATATAACAATAACTAGCATTAGCAGGTATAATCTCTTCACTAAGGATACATCTGGTCAGAGAAGTGGAATTTCAGATAGTGCTGAATAATGGTAAAGATTCCACAGATTCCAGTAAAAAAGATTATACAGTTGAATTTGTATTCATATAAGAGAATGCAAAGTGTTATAATATGGGCCTCTTTCCCAGAAAGTGAAGGTTCTGTGACAAAAATTATTATATGGTTAGAAAATCTATCTGAGTGGGGACCAAAACGGTGGCAAAAAAGTTTAGTTTAGACAGACAAAAAGTAAAAGGGACTAGAGTGGTTGTATTGACACAGTCTTGGATAAAGAATATTCAATACATTTGAGAATGTATTGCCTGTCTTAGATGTCATTTAGGCAGTAACTTGACATAAATCATAAAGGAATTAGACATCTATCAGCTTTCTAGTCRCAGGGTTTTTTCTCTGGGGCAGGAAGGCAGTCGGGGAGGGTTATTTTGTTCCCCTTTTTGTTTTTTCACAAAAGACATCTAAATTTTATAATTTAGGATCATACCATACTTTGGAGCACTATGCAGGAACAACCAAGCTAGGTCCATCCCAAATTCTTTCAACCATATATTTTACTGCAGCACAATTCAAAGCTTGGATCCTGAAAGATGTGTAGGCTATTACACTCAAAATTCTTTTTATGGGCAAAGAGGAAGTACACCTTATATATAAGTAAATCCAAGAATTTATTGTTAGTATAATCAAAATCTTAACAGTTTAATTCAAGATTCATTAATAATCCAGATCTAATTATTACAGAAAAATAAATAACAATAGTGTGATTAAAATTGTTATACATTCTTAGTTTCTCCCCCTTTTCCTGGTGTTTTKCTCACCCTTCCCCTACTCTTCTGGGTTCTAAGGTTGGTGGTTTCATTCTGATGGTGGTAGTGGGTGCTGTGGTGGGTTGTCAGCATGTGGTGTCCTTTGCAGGGAGGAGGATGATGTTCCTGTTGATGGTTTCTTCTTCCACACTCTAGGATCCGGTCAGGGTCATTTTTATATTTGATAACACACTTTATCACCTTTTGCTTTTTCTTCATTCGTCTGCAGCTTCACATTACATCCAAATTTACTGTATATGGTGGCTTTTACATTTGTTCAATACTATTTCTTTGTCACCCCTAAAAACAGTTTTGTCCAGCTCCAAGTCTGCATTCTTTTAACTGATCATTGGTGAGTTTTTTCTCACTGTGGGGTCTCCAGTGCGAAGCCCTTGCCCCATCCCTTACCCCCTCAGGCCTGCACTCCTCTGCAGCGCATCCTCTGTCGCCAGTTCTCAAGGTCTCTGCTCTCTTACCGGGTCTGTATTTCTCTACACTGCATCAGTGTGTTAGAGTTGTAAATATCTCATTCAACGTAGAATAACTGCTTGATACTGCTGGCTATATAAAACTATTGTTGTACCGTGCAAAGATACCCAAAAATAAAACAAATGAGCCATAGACACCTGGTCAATTAGAGAAATTGCTGTCACAGCTAAACCATGTCAAACAAAGCTGAAGGCAGGTAAAGGAAAGTTCAGACTGAGAAAGCCTGACAAGCATTTGTCCTTGCAAATTCAGTACAAAGCTTATGATCTATTACTAGCAATGGCAATGCTGTATTATAGGGCTACATGGTTACAAGACATGTAAGTTCAGGTGCAACTATCTCACATAAAGCAGTGGATTCCACTGTGTAAATACCATTCATTTCAAAAGAGCAAATATCCATGACATCTTCTGAGCATAGGTCTATCATCTAGTTTCATATCTTTGGCAAACCAAACTAAATTTAGTCTTTATAAAATGTTGATCATTTAAAGACATATCCATTCTTTGTTAATACATTTCCAGGTAGAATTTGATCTCTTACTGTGCAGTCTTGTACATGGATTACAGTCACTTTTTAACATATAAAAAGTTATTTATCACAGTTCTTCCATTACATAGTTCATTCTCCTGTGCATCAAGCATACTGTGGATTACTAATTTTCAGAAAATAGAATGAGATGAGAAGGTATACTCCAAGGAAAGAAACAAAAACTTGGTATATTTTGTTCTGATAAATCTTAATTCATGAATTTAAATGTGTAGTTAACCTTAAAGGAAATTGGTAGGCCAAAGGAAACAAACAAACAAAAAAATCATGTGGTGTTTCTTGTTGACATAGCCTAAAATATAAAATCATAGTCTCTGAACTGGTTTGAAAGCAAAAAGAAGGATATTAAAATTATGAAAAAAATGTGTTTAACCAAGAATTTCAAGGCAAGATGCTTAGAACAACACTTCTATATCCATATGTAGCCATCCAAAGAAGTATGACTGAATGTTAAACATCCAACACCAGCAATTGACATCATCTTTGAAATTAAAATGGTTTAATAATACTCAAGTTCCGAAATACGTCTTCTAATTACTGACCATGCAAATATCAGTGACTTAGGAAGAACACAGGCTGAAGACAAAGAAGGCAGGGTGCTTTGTTCTTTGTTTTTTCAAAATTATCTTAATCATTTAGGAGCATGAGTCTATTGAAAAGGAGAAAGTGAAAAAAAATTACCTCCAGTTCTGTAGACTCTATTCACTGTTTTCATTCAGTGTATATTGCCAATATCTTCACTTTACAAATATGTAATTTTTTTGCACAAATAGATAAAATTTGATGAGATATTGACTAAATAAGAAATAGGACTAAGAGAATGAACACAGAATGCTGAAGGTATTAGCACAATTCCTCAAGAATCTGATTTTGGACAAATCTTATTTAATATCTTTATTAATGATGTTAGCACTAAGAGCAGGAATGTGATAATGACATTTGCTAATGTCATAAAGGAAGGAAACATCATCAAGAGGAAGCAGAAAGAAATGGCTAATCTTAAACTCTGAGGTGGTTTTATTGTAACAGAATGCATTGTCTTGCAACTGGATACTGAATCTAATCTTGGCTGTCTGCCTACTGAATACTATTACTAAAGACTAAATATAAAAGCAGTGGTAAGAAATGGAAAAAAAGTTGTACACTCCCAAAATAAAAGGCAAGGTGGAAAAGAAGAAAGAAATATGGATGACAGAATCACCTGTATAATGCAGCACTGAGGTAAAAAAGTGTCTTATAAAACTCTGAACGTATCATGTGATTTATTTCTGATAGACAATGGGAAGTTTTAACAAGACAGCAGCTTTCAGGAACCCATTTATAATACTGTTCTGTGGACAACTCCAGGCATCCATATTAAAGAAAATAAAACTCAAAATTGAGTAAGCACAAAGAGTTACTAGACAAATGGCAAATAATGAGCCTTTCRTAGGAGAAAACATTATATTTTATGAACTTAACTTATGTAGACAAGCTTAACAAAGAACTAAATTAAGAAGATGAATGCTGTCTATAAATAAATCAGGGATGGACATTTGCAAGAGCCCGTTTTCTCTTGCACTGGTCAACTGTACAGGAAAACATTTTGTTTGGATTTTAGAAGGATTTAACCACAAGAGGAACATGGTTACTTTTGAATCAATTTCATTTTGCATATATGAAGAATAAATAACTTCAATGTTCACTAGAACCTGACTTTCCCACATGCCATTGCCATTCCCTAATCATCAAGCAGCACAGTTTTCCTCTCTCTCACTCTCCCTTCACAGGTGAATAGCTGCTGTAATCTATATCAAGAGTATTTACTAATCTCTAAACCTAAGCATCAGCATACTGTGTGTGCTAGGGACCTACATTTTTTTTTTTAATTATGTAACTACAGCAACAGCAACATCACAATTACAGCTGATCTCTTCATGACTGTAACCCTGATAATTCCTGGGGACCGTACACAGCCCTGACTGTTTAACCCCTGCATTCTCCTGACATTTCAGGTCTATTTTCTTTAAAAATAAGCAAAAAAAATCAATAGCTTATAAAGATAAAAACTGAACTTTTCCCATACCAAAACATAGCTAAATAATTTTATCTGACTGGCTTCTTTGGCTTCTGCATGGTGGTTATTAACTATTAAAGGTCTAAGTATGAAAACTATAATGGGAAAGGATTAGAAGCAGAAACACCCAAAGTTTGTCTTTTTAAATTTCCATTTTTCTTGAGTTTCTTGACTTTGCCTACTCATTGATATAAAAGCTTATCAAGTGTTTTTTTTTCCAACAATCTGACCTAGTAAAATTTATATATAAAATATTAATATCAGTAACAGCTAGTATTTCCACCCTTAAATTACTTCATTGCATGCATTCCACAGTAGTATAGAAAGCATGATCAAAAAAAGCAAAATATTCACCTTAGAAAAGAGGCTCTGCAAGCCAAAGCTGAGGTCAGATTGTCCTTTCATAACACGCACGTGGAGGAGAATGAGACTGGATATACTTCTAAGCTACTGCAAAACCAGAGCTATTATATTTAAGTATTTTTCCTCCAGATTTAATAAACTGCAGGCTTCCATGGCTATATATGTCCCTTTGCCACATGACTGTAATCAAACTTCCACATTCAAGAAAATTGTGGTGGAGAATTACTAAATATTTGATTATTTTTCTCTGTCACAGATACAGTCATGCCCTTTATTGCCATGAGGCAAAAAGCACACTGCCATTAAAACAAGACGATAGATCTCAGCAGTCTATTCATCATAAGAAAATGATGCCTTTGAGAGCTACAAAAGGGATTTCCAACTAGCTACTGCAAACCAGCATTATTGTAGGATATTTGCGATTCCTAGCTGCACTGTCCCCTTGAAGTCTCATTAACATAACTGAAACTAGAATTTATTCAGTTTTACTCAAGTTGTTTCAAAGGGGCTTATAATGTGATTTTCCCCTTGGAGCACTAATTCACCCATTCTATTCATCAGAGCAACAAGACTGAGAGGAAGCACAATTATATGCAATCACAAATTGCATTGCTGAAGTACTTACAGAAAAGAGGATGTCCTTTCAATCTGTTTAAAATAATATGGATTGATTAGTGTATTGGATAAGTTCTTAAATATTGATGACAATTTCTGTTCTGTTGTAGTACTAACATGTAAATAATGAATTTATTAAGAGATACTATGTATCACTTGCAGGCATGTTCATAATAATCAGCTGTAAGTGTCTTGCTGTACTGGTGTACATTTTTTACTTCATAGCTGCACAAAGTAATGTGAAGCTGCCAATTACTTCTATTAAACTATAGCTATCTTGGAAGAATACTTTCTCATCATTAAGGACTCCCATTGTCTTTTCAGATAGTACAAGTCACTTTCCTTCATGTTGGTAGGATTTTATCCATTTGGATCAATTCATCCATAGATGTGAAGGCTTTTGCTTGACTTACAGGTTCAAGTTTGGCCTCAGGTGCCCCTCAAGTGATGACCAGCCTTTTTACTAGCTCTCTGCACTGTCACTTAATTTTTTTTTTTCCTTTGTGAGCAAGAGAACTGAAATATGGAACCCATATAATCCATGTTCTTGTCCTAAATAATACAAATACTTATATTTATGGAGGTGGTGTAAAACACAGTCTGGCCAGCAGCTACAGTAGGTATATATATGCTGCTAAATATGTGGGGACTAAGCTCAAACCTTGGGCCCCATGCTGACCATGCTGTTTAATTGTTAGTTCACTACTCGACTGCTGTGAACTTAGTTTTGTCCAAAGTCTGGTACAGGATGTAGCAGCACATTGCAGGGTCAATATGAATTAGCCAGTGCCATTTGGCCACACCATTGGGGATCCTTTAGCCTTCTTTTATTTACCAATATGAATATAGGTTCTGGGCCTTCTAGTTGTGTCTGAGTCCCAATACACAGTATTGGTTGCTATGTTCATATAAAAGTTGTACATCTCTTTTTGCATATGGACAATATAATAATTGTGACATTTACATCCACTGAAAAAATGTATGTATTAACATGTTTCAGAGGAGCTTTTTTGATTAGAGAGAGGGAGGGAGGGAGGGAGGCAGAGTTTATTTTTAAGTAAATTTAACAAATAATGTCACTCTAAGCAGTCAAAGTGACCCAAACTTTTGTTAATGAATAGACACTAAAGTATTCACTCTTTAGATATACAAAATAATACATGAGACACTACTAGAGAGCAGTGTTACYTTATGCCAGTTGGCTAGCTAACAGCATTGTTCCACTGCAAAATAACTCAAATGCAAGACATTAGACTGACCAATGGACTGCCTGAAAGAGATCAGTTTTATATGGCTTATTTCTACTTTTTTCTGTGTTTCTTACTGCACATGGGGATCAGATAAACAAAATACATTGTTTATTTCTCTCTCCCTATGTCAGAGTAAGGACAATGTCATTTTGCTGCAATGCTTTTCTTAGAGTTTTCTCTAACGTATTTATTCACATCATTTATTAATAAATCTATTATGCTGTTTACTGGTTTTAGGTCCATGGTGTTTTTCCTTTCTATAATAGAGAAAGGCTTATTAAATTACATTTCATAAGTGTTAAATCTTTTTCAGACTACAGTAATAATTATTTCAGCATGGAATTTCTTTCCAAAGTCTTTTTTTCGTATTGCTTCCATTTATATCTATATACATAGCAAACACAGTTTGATCTTTTATTTCCCTTCTTGCAAAATATTTTGCACAGTAGGATAAAATTAATCTAATTTCCAGGAAAGATTAAGTTTAAAATATGCCAAAAAGTCATTACAATTTAAAATATTTCTTGTATTATTTTAAATGTTTATCCTTTTTCTTTCATTTCTCTCTTTCATAGTTTTATTATCCTTTTTGTTTTCTTTTTGGACAGGGTGACTTGGGATAGATTTTGGCCTGCTTCTTTTTTAAAATTTCACAGAATTACTGGGGACAAGGGGTAAAACTCCAAGTAAATAGTGTAGCCACATCCAGACTCTCTACACATCCTTTATCACTTGGTATGGAACATGTATGGAACATGTATGGAACTTGGGTATGTAACTAGGAAGATTACAGATTATCAACCAAGTCCTGAATCTAGGCAATCAGGACAAAAAAGGACTCTAGGATGTAGCATAGCATGTTTGCATTTTAGGTCAGTTTAGGCATGTCTGATGAGACCCTTAAAAAAAATTTTGAGTTATATTTGATTACTGGAGACCATCATCTAATTCTCTATTTCTCAGAAGCAGGAAAGTTCATAAAGTTTTTAATATGCAGATAGCTTYCTTCTGCATAATGTTTAACGATCAGAACTATATGAAGCTCTTGAGCTAAACCCTTATCCTGGAAATTCATTAAAACTTTTAGTAATAAAAGCATTAGAATTGCCTGCTAGTGCTCCTTCCTCCCGTGTGCCCACTTTCTTATTTTTAAGTTGTGCTTTCTTAAAGCCTTGACTTTGGTTATAAAATAGCTGTTTCATTGGAAAACCAGACCGATTTGATGTTTATAACAAGTGTATTGTATGTTTCTACCTTTGTCTGAAATAACTCTACTGCAGTGAGACTCAGGARCATAAAAAGGATGTCTTAAATTTTGCTAAAAAAAAAAAAGAAAAACAGATTTCACCAGAAGATTGAGAAACTATTTTTCTATTGCATTAGTCTGTGGAATAATATTTGTATTTCAGACAATTTATTATAGCACAGAAACAGACTTAAGCATTTAATAGAGAGTCTTCACTTGCAGTCTTTGATACAGCTAGAAACTAGAAAGCTAATCCTAATCCTTTGTTTCTTTTTTTTTTTTCTTTTCTCAGACAATTTTTGTGCAATATCTACCTGAACAGGTCTGATGACACAGTTTTACTTACACTTCTGAAATTACATTGGACTAAAATGGATAAACAACGTAAGTGGTGCAAATAAATAAAGCACACCTTATACATCGTCATGCTGCAAGCAATTTAAGTGCTAACATAATTCAAAGTCTAGCCCAAGATTTGTTTTTCTCTGTTGTCAGAAAGTCTTAATGAAAGAGCAGTAGAAAAAAAAAATCTGTGTATGAGAATTTGGAGTGCAGACAAGACAATGCATGCAGACTCCCTCTATTCTAACAGAATCATTTATTACTATGGTGCCAAGAAGCACAAAAGAAATCTGACTGACTGTAGACGCTTTCCATTATTTCTTTTTTCTATCAGACATATTCTATTAGATTCAATGGGATCTTCTCCAACAACCAATTTAGCAACAGCAAATAGCGTTAACAATTTAGTAAGTATTTCTTTTCCTCAGTTAACTCATTTTCAGCTTTTTTTTATGTGCATTATTTAAAGGTCTTAATCACACTTGCACCAAGTGAAGAAGAAAAAAATAAATTCTTCCTTTACTTGTTTCTTCTACTGAAGCCAAACCACTAGTAAGCTAGAGCTCTGTGCAAAATTACGCTTAGCACTGATGTGGTTGTTTCAGTAATATGTTATTCCATAGATTAAGGTTGCACTATTTTCTTTTTTTCATCTGACTTCTAGACCAGAATATAGAACCTCTATTTTTGGCAATATGTTGAATGTCAAATGCCCCCATGCAGAGGATCACTCACTCTGCCACAGGGGTTAATGAGGAAATGGGACTGAAGCTGCACTATTTCAAGGCCTGCATATGGATGTCTCCTTTTTTGTTCTTTCTCTCAGTATGTCTCCAGCAGGAACCAGGCTGTCAGAAGCATCTTTAAAACTATCTTTCTGCATGTCTCTTGCTTAAAAAGAAACTTTCAAATGGCAAGGGGAAAAGCATGTAAGTAAACACTGACAACATTAATTTACCAACCCAAAGGGAGAGTTGTCATGCAGTGTCTTTATCTGTCTCACTAGCGTAAGGCTTGGTGATCCTCCTCTCAGCCCTTTGGAGGATTCAGTGGGTCTGAGAAAAGAAGAGAATGGTAAAGAATGAAATAATCTGATTGCTAATTTGCAAGACAGAATTTCTCAATCCTGCTTTCCTTCTTCTGTAGAGGCACAGCACAAGATTGGCATTAGGAAAGTGAAGTCCTCATGGCACAGCCTTCTTGTCTACCTGCAAAATGCTCTGCATGAGTCCTAGTGTGTGCCACAATACCAAGCATAAAATAGGATAGGGAGTGGAGGAAAAAACAAATTTCATCCAACCAGTTTATTTACTCATAACTTAACTTTCTGCCTTTAATTGGTTTAACAGGGTTAATGAAATATTTGGTTACAGGAGTTTGTGATCTGGCAGTTTTATAGAAATGGAAGGAATAAATAATTTGCTTCAAGAAACAGGTAATTCTACATGCAAAAGCAAGATGCCCATGTAACTTCGTCATTACTTGGCATTCATGACTCTCGGCAAAGAACTTGCTAACTTGTCAGCAGTCTCCAAGCCTTCCCTTTTGTAGTTCATRAATGTAAAGAGACAAGAGAATATATCTGGACTGGAAATAATTTCAGAAATTTCTATAATATACATTGTCCTCTGTGCTCTGATGGTCTGCCCAGGGAATCTGTGGGACAGCTAATCCAGCTCAGGGCTGAATTAATTCTACACATTGAACATAATACTTCTCTATCACTGAAAGGTTTATTTTTGATCCAACAGAGTCAAGGAAAATGCTCAATGGCAGTAGAGATGCTCATTACAGGGAAGTGTTCCTCCCCCATTGTTTGCTGAAATGTAGTACATGGAAATTAAACCTTGTACAAACACTTTATTGTTAAATCATTTCTCTCCAATATACAAATCTGATCTCATAATTCTTTACAGCTGATTTTGTTACTGATATATATATCTATCTACAATAGCACTATCTGCAAAACTATAATTCCATTTTTTTTCAGGATCATTCTAAAAAGCACTATAATATCAGCTGCCAGTAAAATTGGGGTTCTTTCTAAAGGACTATCATAAATTTCAAGCCTAATACATTGGTATATGATCTTTTTGGTGTGTTTTATTTRTTAGGAAGTATTAAATGTTATCTGTGAACTATTGGTGAACCAATGAAGGGGGGTCATTGATTATCTATAGGAGATACAGGGATGACATATATAGGATGACAAAAATCTTTTTTTAACTGCTAAAGGACCTAAAAAATTAAGAAAACTGTCACTGAAGTGATTTTACAGTCATTATAAACCATAGTCCGTGAAATTAGAATTTAGCAGCATTTTGGGGATGTTTTTCATGGAAATGAGGCATCTAGAAACATTAAGTAGTGCTTTTAGTTTCAGCAAAGGGCAAGGACTAATCTGCATGCTTCTATGGCTCTTCCTATGAGCTGATCAACAAAACAACGTTGGCTTCAGTCCTGACAATTCTGGCTGATAGCCCCAGTTCCCTGGCTGCATGGTGTGACTCATGCATTTACAAAGTGCACGAGGGATAAAGGGATTCATCCTGCACCCATTGACTTCAGTGGAACCGTATCAAACAGAAAGACTCATTGAAACTCAGTGGGACTTAGGTTCCTATGCAGARCTGTACAAAAAACTGATTCTTTGGTAGGGACACTGAAATTTTTAAGTAGATGGAAAATAGAAAATAAAAACTGGGTTGATTAAAAGCATCACTGTGCTTATTTTCTCAGAACTAACAAAGTCAAACAAAGTATTGCATTTGCCTTGAAGTAAAATTCTTCTATTTGGAGGGAAAGGACAACCTATTTTTTTTTATTGTTCTAATAATTTTCAAAATGGAAAAAAATGTTTCAAAACAAAACAATGTAAATATTTCAGTTTTAATATGTTGATACGAAAACTTCAATTAAAAGAAAATGTCAGTTTTTCACTAAAGTTGTTCATGAATAATTTCGGTCTCTCCAGATTGCATCTTTTTTTAAACAAATAATTTACAAAAGAATATATTACTCACACTATCTATGTGAAAGTACTTTCTCAAGCTGGGATTTATGGTTTTGTTTCCTTAGTGGAGAAGGGCTTGCTCTGAGGCAGTTCCAGGGGTTTGCCCTTCCTCCTTCCCTTCCTGCACAGGTGCCTATTCTTACCTCATAGCTGACTTCTGAAGATGCTACTGAACCATCCTGCCTTTTTTAAAAGAAACCAACACAAATTTTTAAGTCATTTAATGCATCAGACTGTAAACTGTGCTCATTCAGGATCTGACTGACAGAAAAGTGAGCAGGCTATTTAACAAGGAATGGAAGAACTGAGGAGATCACTGGGACAAACTGGGGAGATAGTGACACATACCCCAGCTGGGTTTTGAACAGCCCTTGTTTGTTAGTCAGAGCCATTAGTCAGGCATTTGAAAGATATTTAATGAACTATATCCCATTGGTTACAGTGGAACATACCTACATGCTTCCACAGAATAGTCTTTAGATAATGAAAGTCTGATTAGACCTGTAAGTTAAATACCTTAAACATCTTGGACTTAAGTTGAACCAAAGCAATCTGCTCCAGCTTAGAATTATCTTCTCCTGCCTTTCTGTTCCTTTTCCTCTAGAGTCACTTGTATAGGAATAACCAGTCAAGATCTGTATCTTGACCTTTTTTTTTTATTATTTTAAATCAGAGTTTGCAACTCTTTTGCCTTCACCAGACTGTATGGATTTACAGGAGTAAAGTATTTTTATGACTTAAAGTCACCTTTGCCTCATATATCACACCTTTGAAAGACTAAAGAATAAAGGGCTTGTGTTTAGATGCCCAGGACCTTATCACAATCTCCTTGTAAAATTAAAATCAGTCAGATACAAAGTAAAAACTCTAAAACGGAAGACAAAACACTATCTGTAATTTGTTATACAGATTTAGGTTAGGCATTTGACAAGGCTTTTCACAGGAGATATATAAAAAAGATGCTGCCAAGTTTATGAATTGACTTGGAACATCCTTAYAGAGATTCTCTCTTTGTCAAGCTAAGACTCTGATAGATAGCTATGATTTCAGAGTGTATTAGATGAAGGGATACAGCCTTAAGGGAATGGTGGTGTAGCAGTTGTATACAAAGCTTTGATAAAAATTAATACAAAAATACATTAACTCCTTCTCATAATTCATTTCAAAACAGTGCAAGAACAATTAGTATAAAAAAGGTTTTTTAATTCTTTCATACTGTAATTTTAATGTGAAATTTTAAAAGGTTAAAGACCGCTTACTATGTATGAGTTTCTCTGTAATAGCAAATTAACTACTCATGCAATTAAGCAATCTGCTCAAAGTTCTTACTCTGATTTTTGAAGTGCTAATAGGACTAAATTACTCAAATCCAGGAAAGAAATTAAGAGATGTGAAATGTTAATTAGATGAAGAAATGGAGAAAAGGAGAAGCAATGTGAGATATGGAATAAACAAAAGACAATAAATATTTCAGTTGAGAATAAAAAACAAAAAAGAGAGAAATGAAATAGAAACAAAATAACAATAAATGACTTGATTCCACACAGGATACAGCAGAATATCTCATTTATTTTAGGGCTTATTGGTAACAAAGCCATATAGCTATGGCTAAGTTAAGATTCCTATTTATTTTAAGTGCTGGAAATACCTGGGATGTTCTGAGCCACTGGGAGCGTGTCTCTGAATCATCATGAACATYAGGGACGAAACTCAGAGCCAGGCTGTTGGAAACTAAATTTATATGTCAGGTAGCTCTCTAAAGTGTTTTGTAATCAATGGAGATCTAGGCCACACAGGCACTGAAGACTAGAAAGCTACTCAGATAACCGGTAAGATTTTACTTTAGGATGAATACACAACTGGCTGTATTGACTAGATAACAGTGTAGACACACTAAAATGTAGTATAGACTCTAATATTACAAACACCCATATTTAGGTGTCTGAATCTGAAGCAGAATCTCACCCCCATTTACCAACTGTTCCCAATACACATGTACAGAAGAAAGTGCTGTAATTTAATCAGTAGCTTCTATGTAGCTGATCACAGAAACTTTTAAGTTTGGATTCAATTTCGTAAACATTCCTTCTTAATGTCTTTTCATACTTAACATATTTCTATGTGCTGGCATATGTAAGGCAAGCTTTACTGGAAACCTGCACACTTCCCAACTGGCTGGTGGAAGCAAGGAGGATACCCCACAAGGCCTAAAAAGACACGGGATGCCTGTGATTGTGTGACTGAATCTTTCCCTGAAACCCCTCTTACTGGGAGAAGGGGGCAGCACCACAGAGGATGGGGGCACTCAGCTTTCTAGGGATCTTCCCTGGAGCCTGGAGGGGACATGTTCTCCTAGGGTTTGCCTAAGATTTTCTCCATGTTTGACTCCTGACCATCCTGTCCATGTTTAACTCTTAACCAGTCTAAGTCATGTTATTTCCAATTTTTCTCCTTCAAATCATGGTACAATCTATTGTTCTCCCCTCATCCAGGCTTTGTCTTTTTGTCCATTCTGTCCCTGTTCCCACTGCAGGCCCGCAACCCACAATGATCACAAAGCAATATGGAAGTCTTAGACATATTTTTTGGTTTTGGTGAACAACTTAAGATATTATTTTCTGGGGAACCTGTTTGTGGGAACAAGATGATGAATGAAGAGAAATCAGTATAAGACAAGCACAAAGAAAATTGTGCCAATTTCTGTTTTGAAATAGTTTCAGTTTGGCAAAAAACACTTTCAGAAAATCACAACTCCACCCCAGGTCTCTATTCCCTGGATTTATAAAAAGAAGTGCTCTAAAAAAAGACTTGTTATCATCCTTGCCTACAACACACGTGAATGCTCTTCTCATCCATGCAGAGCACTTTTCTGCATGTTGTTCAGAATTTTTATTCAAAACAGAGAGGTTTGCCCTGTGCTCTCTTCTCAAAGTTAATTGTCATGTTGCTATTGACTCTCAGATGATGACTTCATTTTGCTACATRTCTGCTGGTGGATAAAGAATGTGGCACAGAAATTAATGTTCCTGCAARCATGACTAGCCAAATGTGGTAGGAAGGGTTTGCTGGAGTGTAAAAAGGCTGGAAAGATTGACAGTCCTTTCTTTCCTTCTATTCCTCATCCAAAGCCTGATCACCTTTAAATCATGAAAAATTGCAAGTATGAATCATGACAAATAGGTGAGCTGTTCTGGGCATTTTTCAGGGGTATGTAACAGACTAAGACCTAACATACATCAACAGTCTGAAAGAGTAAAATAAGAGAAAAAGAAATGTCAAGTGAAACCAATTCTAAAGTAGTACTTCATTAGGAGAAGTTGCAGGCATTAGTTTCAACATACAACTGATACCATAGCAAGTCTTTTCTTCCACAAAGATTAGCGGATAACAAAGATGATAAATAACATGATTAAATATTAAACAAAACCCAAGCTGCTGTGTCAGGAACATTGCCTGAAAATATACATTTTGTAGGAGGAAAGAAAAGGAAAGTGGTAGCTGGAAAAAAAGAAAAACATTGGTTTTTTTACATAAGTATGCTGCATGGCTCAGAATCAGTTATATGACCAGTTAATACTTTTTTTTCATTCAGCTGCTGAACAAAAAATTATTAAAATACCTAGGATTTACCAAAGAATACTAAAAATAAAAACCTATTGCATGTTCCTTCTGAAGCAGAACCATTTTGAGCTACAAGGTATTCTGTTTCATTTGAAAGATCTTTCTTTTTTAATCAGAAACAAATGATGTTGACAATAGCTCCATGTTGTTTCAAAATAGCAAACAAAAAAAATCAAATGCTGTACTTTAAAAAAAAATCATCAAAAAGTGTTGTGTTTTCTACGATTTCTCTCTCCCCCCCATTCCTAATACTTGGGAAATTCAGTTAGTCTGGAATGAGGTGGTGGTGGGGACAGCTAGGGGGTGGATGATTATTCATTTCATTCAGAGCACTTTTTTCAGTTTTAGTTATTACAGACTCAGTCCTGAAGGTTACTTTTTGTAGACAGCAAYAGATTGAGTGATTTGTATCCTTACTCTGTAGAAGGTATCTACTTCATCTGCTTCTGTAAAGTTTCTCTTGATTTCTTTCCCTTGAGCCACGATAGTAGAGGTTATACTATATCATGCCAGTAGCTTGCAACGTAATATGGCACAATTCAGCAGCAAAAACCCAACACAGTTTTGGATTGCTTTTGCAGAAGCATATTGAATACGGTAGGACAGACAYCTTGAGGGAGATATTTGTCACTGAACAAGAACAAATTATGAGAAGCTACAGTGACAAGTAGAGTAGTGAAATGTAATTATGTACAAGGGAAAGAACGAAGAAAGACATCCTACTGCTAAGATCTATTGTTAATCTTTGAATTCCTAAGGGAAGTGATTAAATTCCAATTGATCAAGCCACATGATGTTCAATCTTACAATATGCTGGTAATATACTATGAGAAATAACGCTGGATGGATTCCTTAGAGCATTTATTAAGCTTATTTTTGTTGCTATTTTCTCTTGATTACTTTGATGTTTTGCATATGGGGCACATATTATAAATTACTTAGTTAGCAAGACTTCCAGCAGAATCATAGGACAATATTTTCTCTTTACACTCCACGTAGGCTCCTATCCTTTAAAAGTGGTTCTTCTTCATGCAACAGATAGRAACAGAAGTGACAAATTTGGGGAGATTAATGAGAATTTTCCTTATCTTTGTGTTGCTTTTGCTTACTAAAATGTTAAACCATATAAAAACATAGGAAGAAACAATCACAATACTTTTTACTTCGTGTAAAAGCTAAAATATTGGGATTTGAAGACCATAATAAACAGCAAAGGAGGAAAATTCCACAAATTGCTCAATTTATATATATGCCTTCTTAATGGTATCTTGTGTAACTGTATGGTTGAGACATATTCTGTGAATGTAAATTAAAACTCTGGGGACATGGTTACTTAGTTCCATAGAAGTAAGGCTCATGTCCAGTCTATTCAAAATTCAAAACCTTGTCAATTCACATTATATGGATTATCTTGTATTACAGTTAAAAAAAAAAAAAAAGATACATTTTATGTTTTCAAACCATGAAAGCCTTTAGTCTTAACATCTGACAATGTTTTAGAGAACAGTCAATATTGAGACAAAAAATAAAGACTTTTGACCTGAATTCATATATGAGTTTATAATATACCTGCAAAACTCAGCGGACATTTCAGTTAAATAGGCAGTGCTGGTGAGAATATAGATACTAAGTATCTCCAGTAATCATTAATTCAGAAAATCTTGTTTATTGCCTTCTTCTGATGGGCTTTACTTCTAATGCTGTAAAGCTTATTAGAATGTTATAGAGTCTGATAATGCAGTATGGTTCCCTGTTGATGGAGGTTGAAAAGTTAGATATAAATCACTTGATATTTTCTTTTTAAAAAATATTGCATTATTATTATTGCTATTATTATTATTTTAGTATCCTTATTGGCAGAATAAATCTGCCAATTAATACTTACTGAACAGTATTTGCCTCCAGATCTGAAATATCAATATACTTCCTAAAGGGATACTTTCTTTCTGTATATTTTAGGCTTTCAGCAACACTGAAAATGATAGATTTCTTTAGAAAGAGAGATCTGGTTAAGACTATTTAGACATTGTTCTCACTGAAGTAAAGTAACAACACCTGTAGACATGCAAGTCTGATATAAAAAGGTTGATTTAAGACCTATCTCTACAGAAAGCTAAGGAGCTGAGGGAATGGTGATGGGGGGGAAGGAGGGAACAAAACAAAACAGTCAGCCATTATCTAAAATGACTGTTTTTATCTATGGGCAAATTACAACATTATGGTTGTGAGTTTTTTTGTCCTGCTCGAGTGAGTACATAGAATAATGAGTCACAGAATTAATAATATTAGTTGAGGGAGGAAGCTGTTGTTGCTGTTCTTATTATTACCATCACAACTGATTTGCAAAGCTGTTATTGTCAGGACATTGCATCTATTTAGCAAATTTCATTAATATAGCATGGCACGTGAGACCTGAAGTGTGCAGATGATGGTAATGCTAATTTGAAGCTCTAGAAAAAATCAATTCAAAAAGAATGCATTAAATACAGGAATTCATTTGTTTACTTCTTTCCCAATTTTTATAACTTTATTTTTGTCCTTTAATAAGGACAGCTAAGGATTTTTTTTCTGTGATTAAAAAGTTATGCAGTTTAATAACATGAAGCTCAGGTTAAATTGCAGGTCTTCAACTGATTCATGACCTCATTTTGATCTAGAGGTGAAAGTTTTAATGGTTCAAGAAAACCCCATTCACTGCTAGGAATTGGAACTAAATAGATCTCTGACCAGTAAGAGATTCTAGTAGTAACATAAAAAGAAGCTACTACAAATTTTTAAGATGCAAAGGAGAAAATTTGAGAACTATGGCTTAAGGAATTGTTCTCCCAAATTCTTTATCTGCCATGAACCTGGTCTTAGTAAAAATTAGTGTCAGTGCAACATACTACAGATTTTATTTGGTCTGGTTCTTTTAAAGCTCTTTGAGAGAAATAAAGGCCATCAGTTTTATTCAGAGAGTGCAAAACAAACTCTGGAGAGGAAAGGGATGGATCCTTTATAAGTAACGTATTGAATCCTGCAGGCTCGTACTGTACATGACTGAGAAAGGTGACAGATACAGATGAGGCAGGATACACTGAAATTCAGACTCTCGCATATGTTTTTTACCGATATTTCTGTTCCTTTCCTCTCAAACACAAGGTAGCGTCTGTGTTAAAGCAGTTGACGCTGCGCACAGTTATTTAGAAGTAGGAATTAAAGCAGCCTGGTCTCTTCCTTTCTGAGGAAGATGAAGAACAAGCTGGAGTGAAGAAAGAGCTCCTAGTGAACAGAAAGGGATTTCTACAGAAACAAACATATTTTTTCCATCTGCTTTTTATTCATACATTTTCTCTGCCTTCTTCTACAAAGCATACAGACCCAAAAGGCAAGCCAGGCAGTCTGCTTCCTTCTTTCAAAAGCACAAAGAAAGCCAGGGGAGCTGATATTCTCAAAACACCTTGTAGGTCCTATATGGGAATTTATTCTGTCTTGTTTCTGAAGAAAAGCTTCTCAGTTGACTGGGGGAAAGGAAAAATGTTTCTGTGAAACTTTGACTTTTATAAAAAAAATGAAGGCGTTCAAGCAACTCCACTCTACAGCAGAGTGCAGTATACTCTTCCCTGAAGAGCAGAGTATGAGTATTTTATCAGAGAGCAATTCTCTACTTTGAGGATTGTCAGTAAGAGTAGGTTCAAGACCTGAAGCTTAGATGTGCAGGAGTGGAGAACAAGCAGAGCAATTGCTTCCATCCAGATACGAATAGTTCCTCTCCTCCCACCCTCCAGCCTACTTGCTTGGAAAATGGATGCTTGTTTAGTAGCACTGCCTGCTTCTTTCCATAGGGTAAATGTCACGATCATTCGTTTCTTTCCTGCTGTAATTTTAGATTTTGCAGGCAACTTAATTTAAAGGCACACACTAAGGAAACTGAAAGCCTCGGAAAAGAGATGACGACTTTTTCCTCCTGACAGAAACTGACTTTAAAGAGTGAAATTTCACTAAAAAAAAAATCACTCAAATAACACTAAATAACAAAATGGGAAAGAGCCCGCTCAAAACAAACAAACCAACCAACTAACAGCAGCAAAACAGTACAGTATTATGCATGGTGTCCAATACAGTGTGGAGGAATAGCCATATTGCTGTGAAGCAGTAAAGAGCAGAGATACAAACTTTCAGCATTGCTGCTAAAGACTGAAAAGACAAATATACTGCAAATGTAAGTCAGCTCAAGCTTTGTAACATGAAAAAAAAAAAAGAAAAAAAAAGTTGAAACCTAAGAAAGTTGTCAACTGAGTTTCATGTTACATTTAGAGATTAATATACCTCAATAAAATTTACATTTCTTGGAAAGCAGACCAGCTAAAATTGTCTCAGGTATCCTTAATTATCTGTAAATTAATATTGATATGGTGGCAGTGATGATAAAGTGTTAAAAGCTGATCTGAGAATTGTATTCTGGGAACTAGTGTTTGCAATCATTTGCTTATATTGCCTTGAAAGCACAGAGTTGAGTACAGATAATTCTATTATAAATATTAACAGTAAGAAGGTAATAAAAACATACATCTCTGTGGTAAAAGCATGTGAGGAAGACTTGCAGTGGCAGATCTTCATATGCTATAAACTGACAAAGTTCCATCCAGTTTAGTAGAGTGATTCACTCTATTTCAATATCACTATCAGAATCTCTCTTGCTGCACAAGCTGGTTTTAGTTTGTTTGCTTCCTTTGTTTTGTTTCTGGATTCAGTGTTGTGGTAGCATAGATGTCCTTATCAAATCAAACCCACCCTTCAACCTCTTCTGCAAAATATGAAGTATAAAGTGAAAGAGTACTCTAGCTAATGAAGACAATTATTGTTCTAAATATGTCACCTGTGTCACACAGGAAACACTTGAATGCTTATTTCTTTGACAATTATTTAATTATTGCAGGGTTAAATAAAGCATATTCTTACCTTACTCACTTTGAAGCAACCAAACAAACACCTCTCAGATTAATTAGTGTCATATGTCATTATCCTTATTTCTGTCCATCCTGAAGCTAAGCTGAATTTATTTTTTAACTACCATTTGATGTGATTGCTCATTAGAAACTCAGATGTACTCCAACTACTGCATCTCATTTTCCCTTTATTCTGTTGTGAGATCAAGTGAACCCTTGTAAGAATGCACTTGTGTGTAAGTCATGGCACAATGCGGGTCCATTAATATCATTTTATAGGTGATAGCGTTTCTTTGGTATGACATTTTGTTTTTTATCTGTTTACTATGAACATCATTGTTTACTGCTTGTGTACAATCCACAGAGTAAATTGAGTAAATTGTTAGTTCATTTACTTTGGACTTCTTCATGCTTTATTCTGCTTTAAAAATAGAAAGTTAATTTTACAAAAAAATATATATATATATTTTATATATATATATATATATATAAAAATGAAGTCACTCTGATTTCATACTTTTCATAGATAACCAGGTTTTATTTCTGGAAAAATATACTGAAGATTTCAATATTAATACAATTCAGTGAAAAATTTATAGTATAATAAAAATTCAGTCATTTTCTCATTTTCCCCCGTCCCTCAAAATTTCCTTAAATATTGGAGGAAATTATTACAGACAGTTATATGTGAATTATATGTGAATTGAATCTAAATGGTGAAATGTGCACGCTGAGCAAAGCAGGAATATATTAAAGTTTAAAGTGACATTTAATTTATGTTTTGTTAAATCTTATTTTTGTTATTTCAGGTATGTGTCACATCATTTTTCTATAGATAAGAAAAAAACAGAATTATAAATATGTACCTAAGTAAGAGCTTGGAGATGTCAGGATATCATTGATAAAAGAGGTGAATCAAATTGTCAAAT
This sequence comes from Apteryx rowi, assembly GCF_003343035.1. Lineage (NCBI taxonomy): Eukaryota > Metazoa > Chordata > Aves > Apterygiformes > Apterygidae > Apteryx > Apteryx rowi. Next base: position 880,157 of record NW_020449308.1, on the reverse strand, counting down.
AAGGTATCAGTGCAGTGTAACATTAAACACACATAGGAAATCATTGATGAGGTAACCAAAAATAAGTTATGCTTTCACTGGAGTAAATTATTTTTTGGTATGAGCTGAGTAATTTGAGCAGCTCCCTTGAGGAGAATTTTTCCTGGGGCTTCACTTTCTGAATGTGGTATTTCTATACTACTTTATCTAACAAAGTGCTAGTGAGACTGAGCATTGTTTTGTAACAAACAACATTCTCCCCAATCTTCAGTGGCAAATTATGATTCCAACTATTATATGACTTAAATCTGGAGATTTAGTACAAGTATCACTTCTAATGACATTTTTTAATAAACAATTTGACTGCCAAATGTGTTTTAGACATTCAAATGAGTCCTGCAAATATATTATAAATACAGTCTTAACTGTAACTTTCTTGCTACGGATAAACTAAAATTAGAACATATATGAACAGAGCATGAGCAACTTCTTTTTTCAGCTTCTAACAGAGAAGAAAAACGTACAGAAAAGGCCTCACTTTAGCAAGAACACAGCAACTGCTACACATTTGTCTTATTCTGGAGAGAGTATGAATATCATGCTGGATTCAGCAACGTTGAAGTTGAAGAGCTCCCCGGGCTCAGGCTAGAAAAGGCACCTGCGTGTATGCGTGCAGAGGAGGGCAGGGCAGTAAATTAATAGTTAGATTTGTGTAGTCTAGTAAGTGGAGCACATTGCTAAATCCTGGATCTTGTTTTTTGTTCTCAGAAGACTTTTGTTTAATAACCAGTGACACAATGAAATACAGTACAGGAAGCAGGAACTAGAGATTTACCCTACCTTCCACAATTAATTATTAGAAAGGAAAAAGTACTTATTTGAAATAGGAATGCTGATTTTATTATTCTGATTGGAACTCAGAATGATAGGCCAAAAGAAGGAATAGTGTACTAGAATAGCTGACTTACAGTAGTGTACTACCAAGGTACTAGACGTCATTGTAATGTTTCATTGGTTGAGAAAAAATGGACTGTGATGACAAAGACACATTAAGGTCATCTTCTGTATGTTCAGAAGACAAACTATGAGTAGAACACGGTAGCTTATTTTCTAGAATGAACAAAACAAACTACTTTTTCATCTTCTGGTTGCAGTTACTCACCTTTTCCATAGAAAATTCAGATTGCTCAGCTGTAGACTCATCAACCTTACCCACAGGCCACTATGGCCCACATCACCAGAAGAGAAGCAAAGAAAGAATCAAAAAGGTCTATATGTTCTTGTACTATTCCTTCAGAGGTATGTATCGGTAATCTAGAGAATGGCAGAACTGACATGGCTATATCAGTTACAGTGCAGGAATGCATGCATTTTGCACAATATTATTATGTGCATCTTCTCACAATACCTGTATGTCACCAGCATCTGCTGCCTATTGCTGCTTTTCTCATTATGTACACATTAGACACACTTTTAATAAAGAAATTACACAGTTTTGTCTAGTATTTCTACAACAGTTAAATAAATGTAGGAGAAAGAATCCATTGTTTATCTGTTGCTATTCTAGTTATTTCTGGTCTTCTGTCCTTGTCTTAGTTGTATATACATTTTTTCTAATAGTTATCCCTCATGCTCTCTTTCATCCTTCATCTATTTTGTTCTTCTGTTTTGTCACATATGCCCATTACTTCACCCTTGTAAATGTAAACACTGCCTTCACCTATTCAGAGTTTTATATAACCCTTTTACATTTTTACCCCCTTCCCCAACAGCTGTTTCTTTTTCACTGTGAAATCTCAACACAAATGCTGAGGTCGCAGAACACTGCTTCTGAGATGCTTGCTAAAGACAGCTTGTGGTTGTAGCTTCCATTTTTAATTCCTCTCCCAAAAGTCCCTTGGGGTCATTTCAATTCCAGTTGCTAAAGCAAACCACTAGAAAGCTGATACACTGAGTATCAAATTCATAGAGAAGGACCACTGGCCTGCCCAGCCTGCTCTGCTGAAGATGAGGGGCACTGGGACTTCTCTCCCAGATAGAGCTGATGCCTTGTTGGATCACTCTTTTTTGTGTGATGCCAGGGAAAGCCACAACAGCCATAATGATATGACATGATCCAGATGTTGGTGCAGTTCTTCCACTCTGTGGAAATCACTGTGCCTGAAGCTTGAAAGTGTCAGCTGTTTGAGGGTTCAGAGCATCTGAATTATTGATATTAAGTTCCATGGAAAAAGCTATTAATAAAGATAGAGAACTGAAGAATATCTTCATTTTCCAAATGCTTCAACAGCAATAAAACCATGCTCTTTCTGCGAACATACATTTCAGGAGCTCTGTTGAGATTGCTTTGCCATTTCCAGTTTGTAATATCCACTCTGAGCTTACAAGGACTCAGTTTTAACTGTTTCCTTTAAAACAAGCTTTTTATTTCCTTTCCCTTTATAATGATTAAAAGGTAATGGGTTTTGACCATTTCAGATTGTTTTATTTTGTTACAGGGCTTTGGGTTATGAAAAGAAGACCAAAAAAATGTCAATATCCAAATATGGGAGTTCTGATTTTCTTAGAATACCTGATATTAACTCAATAGGTTAATTTTTCTTCTAATCAACTAAATATTATTTAGTTTCATTATAGATTTGTTTTCCTTTTATAGGTGTGTCATAAATATTTGTGTTTCTTATTCTCCTATGGCTAATGTGTTTGTTTGGGCTACAAATGTGATATCCCAGAAATGTTTATAGAGCTGCAGAAAACAGAGATCTCCACAGCAGAAATAGCTTGCCATTTGAGGGACCAATAGTCAGTGAAATAAAATACTATAGTTCTCAGGACTTCAACTTCTACTTTAGTATTTCAGTACTACACACTTTTCACATATTTCCTGTACTGAGCAACCTTTCTTATTTTTACAGATCATCTTGCTCGGTTCCTATCTTGATTTATTTTCCATTATCATTTCTGTTTTTGTTTACTTAATATACCTTGAGTCAGTTTTGAGAAAATTATTCTGATTTAAACATCATATTAAATAATTTTGTTTATGCAGGTGAGATTCAGACATTCAGAAATAAATAATGTTCAAATTAACATAATTCAACTGTCCAGTAAGGAAAAGAACACCGTTTTCCTCAGATCTGAAGATATCCCTGGTGGGGTTTTATTGTTGTTGCATTATTTACAAAATTGTATTTTTGGCCACTTTAATCTTAAACTTTTGCATGGAAAGATTGAATTTCTGAGATGACAACCCATACTGTATTCTGCTTAATCAAGATTTTTTGATGTTCTGACTTCCTCATTCATAACTGCATTAAAAAGCTCAATATAGCTATGACACTACAGGATAAAGTTCCTTTTTATATTAAATGTCAATGGATTTTTTTTTAATTCATGTCTATTTCAACAAGAGTGTAAGACATGACAGCTCTATGTAATTAGCTGTATTACTTTGATTCTTTAGACTTGTAGGTGGTTTTATAGAAGTTCTTTGTTCAAAAGATTTCAGATGCATGGAAAGTCTTAAAAGCCTTTACAAGTTTAAGCTAATGATTTTCAGTGAATAAAAAGAGAAAAAAAAAGAGAAATAAAGTGAGACTTAAACTGCCATATTTACAAACTTTTAATTTAATCAAACTTAACATACTCAAAATAGAGAATCTATTTTAAAGGTTATTCTGTTCATTTGCACTTCTAGTGACAGTAGAAAGACATGTCTTTAGACTACTGGCTACTACATGTGCTGTGGATCAGATTCAGCATTAGGTGCCAGATTTGTTTTCTCCAAGAATAAGATGCTTTCCAAAATTATTTTTTCTTTGTATGTATGTATATTTGTATKTATAGATTTTTTTTTTAACAGAGGCTGTTGCAAGTTAACTTGTGGATTGAAAAAGATCTATGTTCCTATAGGTCTTTAAATTGAGAAAATCTCAAAGTTAATGCTTTTCAGGATATTATGAGATATACCAGGAGCTCCTTCATTTGATCTGATCTCAGAATTGTCATGGAAGTATGGAAAGCACGTGTTTTTCTGTGTCCAGTTCTTAGTTAACACCAAGGCTTGTAACAGGAACATGTAAGACTAAGGTGATAAAAAGCCCATCTTTGAAACTGGAATCCTCATTATATCAGGAACAGAAAAGAAACCGTAACACATACTTATCAGTTCCTTTTGCAGAGTGGAGTGACAAATCTGTTGTCTGTGGTTGTAATAGTTACTCTTCTACTCAGAAGATTTAAGCAGGGAAGAACCGTGGCACCGCACACTGAAATTCATAATTCACTCCCCCCAGATCTAATAATGAAAAAAATTACCAGAGTAAGTAAAATAACATTTGCAAGAAATTTATGCTAAGTAGTGCCTAGAATAGATAATGCCAAGGCATTAAAATAAAATTAGGCATTCAAAAAAAAAAAAAAAACAAACCTTTAAAGTTGTGATGGCTTTTTTTTTTTGTCCATGTCCACTCCAAACATCCTCAGATGGCTGGCTATTTAAGTTAGTGTTAGGAACATTTAACATAATATATAGGTGGCCTGTTTTGCCACTAACATATTTACCAAAAGATTTTGAGTTCTAAAAGTAGACAACGAATAAATCCCAGTTCACTGCTGAATCCTTAAACCACCAGGAGCAAAATTAAATTTGTTTTCAGATTTGTGCCTGTTTTATTTAAAGAAAAAGGGAAAAGAAATATCCTTTTGTCAGAATAATCTACCCTGTGAAGTCAACAGTGGGACCTGCCCTTTCCCTTTTTCACAGAGTTGAGTGGGATTTCAAAACAATAAGTGTTTTGTAGATGGTTTCAGGACTTGGAAGCTTAGGAGGCATTTTGGGGTGGAAATCAAAGTCACTGCACCATGAACTGAACACAGGCAGCAGGATGAATTAGCCTCGATGTGGTGGGAAAACCACTCCTGTTGCGCCTGCAGGCCGTATCGCTAAGTTATTAGCCTATTAAATAAAGGGCACAAGGACTGATGCCAGGATCATGGGGACGTGCCAGAGAATGGTTTGCATCCACAAACCTCCCTGCGTCGCTTGGAGGCATGGGCGGCACTCCTGCGCTGTAGCTTTCAGTATAAATCTTCACGCAAAAGAATCCTGTTCGCATGCTCCAAGACCATTTGTAATGCAAACCAAAGCTTAGTTTGTGAGGAKTTTAATAAGTAAGGACTGGGAGGGTTGCTTTAAAAATAAAGTCTTGATCCAGACAAAAATACAAACGTAAATACTCCTTAGCAGTTCAAATTTACTTATTTTTCCTGGGCCCTGCTGGATTTTTATTTTCAGCATTATGAGCTTTCTGGTTCTTCTCTTTTCCTGGTTTCTTTTATACTTTTCTTCTTCTGAACTCCCTCTGAGTTCAGTCAATACAGGTTCAGATCACTTTGAAGTTTCTCCTCCTGTGTCCTTCGTTAACAAACCCTTTCTCCTGTAGCTCCTGCCATTCTCCCGACTCAGTTTTCTCCACTCTGCATCATTCACTTTTACCCTTTTTCTGTAACCTTATTCTTCACAGATGAATAGGATTCATTCCCTTTCTCTGAGGAACAACTGAGGATTAGATACTGCAACAGAATTACAACAGCTGAGGAGTTATTTTCACCAGCTGTGTGAAAATAAACAAGCTAAGTTACCCTYTCACCTTCCCCTCCGTTACACTGATGTGTGTCTTCTGAAGAAAGCCTGTATATGACTCTGGAAAAAAATGTGTGTAAAAGGATCAGTTGCAAAATATCTGTGAAATGCACCTGTATATTTTAAATTCTGTTACTCATAATTAATTGAAAATAATTTTTGTATTCTAACACTGGAATCTGGCAACCAGGCAGCAAATAACAGCCATGTATATATATGTGATAATTTTATCTATACATGAAGTTTACCTCTTTTAATCAATTTGCATTTGTTTTTTAACCTTTTAAAGGAAAAAGAAATTACAGTGTTAACAAATGTCAGGTTGGATGAGACCCCACCCCATCAAGAAGAAAAGTGCTATTATCCCTTATATTTGATTTATTTTCTTTATAGCTGAAAAAAGAATACAGAAAGTAATAATCAGTCATCTGCTTCAGACCTAAAGCACCATTCTCCCTATTCAGAAGGTATCATGAGAAAATATGAAAGAATCGATTAATAATGAAAAAGATCAGTATGAATTTGAGAGTTGTAAAAGTTTGTATGCCACTGTGTCTCTTAAACAACTTTACTGTCTTCTTCAGGCAATTATTGAGTTGACTAAAATGTGTTAATTGTCCTGTGGTAATTTTTTTCTTTTTTTAAGGAAAGTACTGACAACAGTAAAGCTCTATAAATTCAGAATGTATAGACCCCTAAATTATGCAGAAAGGCATCAAGCCCAAATATTTCCAGGTGACAAATAATGATGAGATCAGATCTAGAGTTCAAAACAGAGAAGGATAGCTAGTTTAGCCTAAATGCAGAAATCTGTCCTGAGAAGGACAGATGTAAGGATAAAGTGAGAGCACATAAGGACAGATATAAGGAAAGGACAGCTATAAGGATAAATACTAAAAAGTATTTATCTATTCCACCAGGCTTACCTGAAACTTCCAGATTTTTAAGTGTGATATCCTAGATTCATAAGGATGTATAGAAATTGTTGCAGTTGTTAAAATTCAGTGAACTTATTAACAAGTAGTCTGCATTTTCTGTTTTGTGTTCAGCATTCTCTCTCACATGGTGCTTAGTAAAAAAGATTTTTCTGTTTCTTATGATTCATCTATTAGTAAACTGCTGAGTGTCACAAAAGTTGACCAAAATTAACTCTGCAGAGGTCTGTCCATTCAGTGAGATATTATCACCCTCTTGAAGAATTATTTTTTTGTTTTTAATTTGTGTTAGTGCCTAGATACATGACAGCATTTTGGACGTATCTCAAGAAGCATACAGCTAGCAGAGGCTTTGCACCACCTAATTCCGGACATTTCTTAAATGTGCATAGGTTAGATAGAAGTCTACGTTCTCTGTCAGCCTATGGAAGAAGAAACTGCCCTCCACAGGAAAATTCATCGCACATAAGATCTGGATGGCCTTTTGACAATGGGAGCTGAAGAAGACCAGGTTCCCAATACAGGTCTCGACTGTCCAAAGTTCGGGCAATTAGTGATGTCTTTGGTTTTCTTCAGCCGTGTGCTGCAGGTCTGAGTGCTGCTGGCAGTTACTCCATGTGTCCTTAACATATATAATCTCATATCCCATAGGCTCAGCAGGAACAGCAGGAATTTCATACTTACTATTTATTGATGCAGCAAGACAGAGTCGCTGCAAATGAAATACCACATTCTAACCAGGTGCACATACACGTGATAATTTATCCTAGTGCCTCCATCAAACTTATCTTAAGTGTCCACTTTGAAAATATAATGACACATCTGCAGTTAGATCACAAGATTCTAACAACTCTGAGTATTCCTTCTCTTGTACATGCTGGAGATTTTGTTTTTGGTGATGACATTTTTATTTGATTATTTTTTACTCACATTCTTACTGACTTTCCACTAATTTAATGGTGCAGAATCTACAGTCAGGGGATCAGCTTAGAAWTTTTTGAATAAGCCCATTATAACTGGGAAGAGATAGGTGTTAAAGCCTCTCTAACCAACTCCACAGGTGACCGTTGTCCCATCTCCAGCAACTCCCTCCCTAACCAGTGCTCCCCAACTGCCTCCATTGCCTTTTTTGCAACTGGCAGCCCTACTAAGAACAGAGTAAGGAGCTTGGCTGGCTGTTGTCTGACTCTCCCTGAGTCCTGGGGAAAGCTGGCAGCATGTGGCTCCTGATCCCCTACTTCCTCCTGACTGTCCACCACTCAGAAAAGAAAAAAGTCTTGTAATCAGCAACCAATGCTATTCTTTGTTTCTCAGCCCCAGCTCCAGCTTAGAGGAACCTCTAACGTAAAACATCTGGCAGTGATTTTTGAGGGATTAAGGGCCAGTGTTTCCTGGACCACAGCATATTCCAGTGCCCTTCCCTCTCCAAGCCTCTGCACCAGGAAAATGAGGAGAAAAGCAGACTTGCATAATTTCCTGACACAAGTGCACATTTCACTTTGCTGTATTATTGACCATGGTAGCACCGTTGCCTGGCTAAAGTAGGACATCTTGGGATCTAATTTTATACTTCTTAATATCCAGATGAGCACAGGAGATTATGTTCAACATTTCTAAATCCATATGGTATAGCATTATGACATAATGTCTTTGTTCAAAATCCCATTATAATCTCATTATATGCAGTGATTTCATTTGACTAGTCCATGCAAAAATGTATCCTTTGAGATACTCCTTCATTTTTCTATTAGTCCTTCACACATAACATATCTATTGTGTTATTTTATGGTCAGGCCATTTCCAACTTCTGTCAAATTCATTTACAAACAGATTGTATTTGACTCCTACTTATTTTAAACACTTCTTCCTGCAGTTTCTCTGCTGCTGTTTATAGGCATTCTTGAAACCACAAACTCCGTTAAAAATACTTTTGCAATATCATCTTAATTTCTTGAAATCCAAAAATTGAACTATAGCTTCTAAAGTGGAATATCCAGTGACTGAAGCATATTAAGTACTCATGAAGCCGTTCTCTATCAATCTGCACATTGTTGTCTTTACAAAATAACCACCAATACAGGATACGAGAGGACGATCTTCAGCCCCTGCAGTTACCTCAGGTCTTGTTTACTCTTGACACCACGTAATGAAATTTCTATACACCAAAATGGTAATTGTATTTTTTTCCCTAGATATGTGACACAAGCCTCTTCACAAAGTGGGAGCTACTATCCACTGATACATGAATTCTTGTCACACGAGGAGGTGTGTGCTACTTATTTGTTTGCTCTGATTGGAGAACTTTTATGCAGGTTTAAGAAATATGAAAGATTTAGAAAGGTTTTTACATTTCRTTGATACAGTTTAACTAGTTGTAGTTAAGCAAGACTTGAGAACAATGTCTTTTTAGGGTTTGAGAAGTCTTGCTGTGCAATACAATAACAGTCTACTTTAATTTATCCTTGATTCAAGATCAATATTGAGAAGACCTGAATGTTGACAACGAATAATAACAATGATATAAACAGCAGAGTAAGAGGAGAACCTGGCTCCAAGCTGACACTACCCACTAAGACAAACACTATGTCAAACCATGACTGCTGGGCTGGCACGAAGTGCAGACAGACATAGAGATCGATGCATTTCAAGGACGATGAATATTGTTATGTAAATACTCTTTCAGTGGAACATTTTTAACACTAAAAACAGAGCAAAAAAAATGACAGATGAAAAATATTCTCTCACAGTCATACAGTACAGAATGGAACAAACCTGGGGACAAACATAACTGTTGTGACAGAAAACAAACAAACAAGCAAGCAAAAAACATGGAAACCTATCTGTACTTTTCAGGAAAGTATCTGATGAAATAGTGATAAAAGAGATAGGTGATATAAGAGATGGCAGAAATGAGTGATGGCTGTGAGTTAGGTACAGGAAAAAGCATGATATCGGACATCAAAACCTGAGGAAAGAAAATGTGGTCTCCAAAAATGCAATTTTTTTTGAATTAATCATAGATAATGTTCATGATAATTTTAATGCCAGGTCTTTGATTGTTGTAAAGAAATATAACTCTGCTTTCTAACCTAAGTCACAGTCAAATTCTGCCAATTCTGAGTCTGGCCTTTCCTTTTTTAATCAAATCTGTACTCTTGGGAATGGGACTACTTTGAAGCATCTGGATAACCATATCTAATCCCTTGGAATACATAGTAGAGGAATAATTTTTTATGTTTTCTCTACTTGAGGGTCTTCATCTAAAAGGGAAAACAAAAAAGAAATCATCTCTTATTTCATTTCTCATTTACATAAATGGGCATACCAGAAATGACTAGAACTGCCTGGAAATGTTCTGCTGTTCTTTGTGTAGAAGGGACAGAAAATGAAGTAAATTGTAGGTATTGTCAACATTTGTCAACTTTCCATTGAAAAAATGGAATGCACATAATTTCTTTCATGTTTATTTTCCATTTGAATTGTTTCAATATTAATGTATGTTCTCCTTAATTATCACAGTGTCTCAGGGGAGGTGCAGTTTGTTTGGTTTAAGACAAAGTTCTTTCTGTAGTCTGGGCTTCATGGCTGGATTGCATCTACTCTATCCCTGACTGACCTGGGTATAATTGAGGTAAAGTAGTCTGGGTGGGCCATAAAACACTGCAAAAGCATAACATACCTAAATTATAACTATTAGAAGACACAGTGAGAAACTTGGTGGCCACAGCTGAATACCAAACAAAATGGTTTAAATCAAAACTGCATCCCAACGTGAAATGTTATTTATTATGCTATAGCTCAGACCAGATATCTAGACATTTCCAAACCACTTATTTTTTTATTTGCATTGATAAAAAGTCAATATTTTGCTTTTCAGTCTAATCTGAGGTGCAAATAAGCATTTTAACATATTATGATATTGAATACATAATATCATAATTTCTAGTGAGATGAAAATCCCAGTTTTTACCAGCTGCTAATGGCCTTTGGAGAGATTCAGGAGGATGAAGTTTGTGATGTCAAACAGCTGTAGATGAAAATATGAGAAACAGTTGACAAGAAATAATACAGATGTAAAACTACAAATCTGAGACAAGCACATAATTGTCATGGTATTATTTCATATGATTTTATGTGATTTTAAATACCAATAAATTGTCATACTCTCAGCAAAGTGCAAATAGGAACATTCCAATCTGCAGATTTATATATCAGACAGTAAAGAAAGGAAACAACACAATATTTAGTCAGCATGAACAAACTTCTGACTTTTTTTTCTTTTTTAATGTGAAATTGATTAACTGAAAAGAAGGTGATTTATTGAGTTCACCCAGCAATTAAGGTGAACAGTTCACAGAAATGACACAATTGTAGCCTCTTCTCTTGTGTATGAATTATCTCAAAGCAAGCTGTGAATTTTCTGAGTGTAACTGTAATTAAACATATTTACTGAACAATTCTAAATCTGCAGTTTATTTGCAAAAGCTCTATATACAAATTCAATATTCAAAATTCAAGCTGTTTGATTAGGTCAGTAGGCACATAATACGTTTCTATTTCAAAAACTTGATTCTTCATATCAAAAGCTTGATATGAAACATTTAGAATTTGCTTTTTGCAAATACTCTTCAATAATATGCTCAAAATTCATCAAACATTATTGTTAGTACCTCTATTCAACAGAATAGTTACAGAAAGCAAACAATACCCAACCCAAATCACTAAAATGTCTATGTAACTTTCCAGTGAAAGGAAGCCTGGCTGATAAATGGAATTTAACAGCATAAAAGAAGAAACTGTAATTGCTTACTCAACTTAAAGGAAGAATGACAGTCACGTACCTGCAAAATATGTAGATCCCTTAAATATATATGAGTAACAAATATATATTGCTACTCTTACATATTTTTTCTAACAAAACTCTTTATTTATCTAAATTTTAAATATAAAATGAAAGTATATTTACTTGTGGAGGCTGAATGTATTATTCTTATTATCTGAATTATTCTGATCCTTAATTTGGAAGATACATTTTTCAGCTGCTAAGCTATACACTAACATGGGAAGCTGCTTACCTAAGCTTTCTTTCAGTGCTATAGAAAACACTAACAGAACAAATAAATCATTAGTTCAATGGGAGTTGCAGTGCATACAGGTAATAAATATATGGAGCTAATTCTCTTATATCTTCATTGTCTGAGCTTCTTTCCTTTTACTGGCAGGCTTATAGAACTACGAAAGCCATGATAACTCAATAACTTAAAAGTGCAACCTCTGTTACTTTAACATTTTTATACTGTGTGTCAAGGCATAGTTTACATTAGATAATGAAATGGGCATGAGGAAGAAAACACACCACTGAAAAACTTTCTACAGAAAAGGATGAACACGTAGTTCTTTGCACAAAGCATTAGAAAATACTGTGATATTTTATTATTAAAAATGCTGCTGAAAAGTTTATACATATGTGTCCAGCCACATATATCTTCTATCATTACTTAAGGCAAAAAAACAAAAAATTGCAAAACAATAACAAAAGAAACCACTAAGCCCTGCGTGCCTCTTAAGGTCAAGAATGTAAGCCTGGGAAGGTACTTTTTCTTTTACAGTTTGCAAAGTGTGTTTTGATACCATTACTATAGAATTCTATGAAGTCCCTATAAATCTGTTCCTTTTATAAATCATACATCGGTCGAGATGTATTCAATTATTAAATCAACTTGATTGTAATTACTTTTAAAAGCTAAAATCATTCACTTACAGGATTTTTTTTTTTTACCCAAATGTCACAAGCCTGACACAGTACTGTACATATTGCTAGCAGAAGACAATTGGAAGTACTAAACAAATACTGTAATTCACATTACAAACATACCCAACTGATTATGATGCCAAGCATCATTGCCTTTTTTCTTTTTTTTTTCTTTTTTCTTTTTTTTTCTTTTTTTCCCCATTTTTTTTTTTAAGAATCATGAACTGCTGCATCTCAGCTTAGGCATTACATAAGTGGTGGAAATGGCCTGGTAGAGAGTCAGCATTAATCAACATAATGTGATGGATCAGTGAAAAAGACAGTTTTCCATTTGCTGCTACTTGTACTTTGGGCTTGTTGCTTCTTCAAATTTCAACCTGATCATCCAGATCAGGAGTATAGTACATTTATCACATATACAGAATTATATCAGCCACTTGTTGCATTTTTATCATGTCATTAACTTGCTTTTTATTTCTTTCTTTCAGAATATGTTTTACTGCCTGCTACAACAAGGGAGTTGTGCAGATGAATAGACCTCAGTGAATCACCTCACCTACGATTTTATTTTTTGGGATGACTATTACAAAGCCTTTTATTAAAAACAAAAAGAACAGAAAATAAAATGAGGTACAAGGCATCTTGTGTTAGATTCTGTATGGGACATATGATATTTGATGCAGCTTAGTCGTGAATTAATAATCAGGTTCAAACGCAGACCAATTTTGTTCAAATATCTTTGGTTACTCTCTGCAGTAACTTTCTAAGACAAAATATAAAGCAACCTTCATTTGTGAGAACCTATTTCTAGCCTTTCACATTGAGATCAGCTGTTTAAATGAAACTGTTAAGTTCTTTGTTTGATAGCTCTGCTTGGCCCTTAGTCTTCCAGTTAAGGAAAGGCGGAAGGGAATAATCAGCTACAAATTTTGCCATTCCTGACAGTGACGCTCTCTGGAATTTGCAGTTATGTTCAGATGTAGAACATCCAATGACCTCTCTGCTTCTCTCTCCTTATGTTCACTGACTATAGGACTGCTGTATAACAGATCAGCAAAAACAGTATTTTCCGACAGGTATGCTCTCAAGCACAAAAACAAGATACTGGGCAGAGTAGTTCTTTATGCACTGATCATTTTAAAACATTTTTAAAAAATAGACAACCAACCAACCCACCGTTTCCCCACCTTCATATTGCATTTTTGTCTTGTTTAGCAAAGCTGAGAAGGAGCTTTCTCAGCTCGGATTCTTCTGCAACTGCTGGTGAATATAGAGCAAGTTTTCCTTGGAAAAGGCTGACCAAAAAGCAGGCTTTCTTTGCTTTTGTCAGGGCACAAAACTCTTCCTAATGTATCACAATAATCAAGAACTACAAACTGGACTCTTTGAATATATATTATTGGATGTTTCTTGGTTCAGTTCAACAAGCTTAAAATAGTAATTGTAATTTTTTTCCATTTTCCAATCCATTGCTGCGTTGCAATTTCATGAAGGCTARCACAAAATTAAATTATAGAAAAAAAAACATTTCAGAAAAGAACAACAATCTCCTGTGAATGCTTTAACATGCACTAGTGTAACCTGTAAGAGAAATATGCAGGTCACACAGACAATTGTATCCTCTGCATRATGCCATGGCCTGGTATAAATGAAACATGTTAGAAAATCTCATGTCTTTGTTTACCTCTAGTAATTAAGAAGAAAATCCTCCTTTGGGCCTGGAGGAAACAGAGGTGATATGACTAATGTATATACACATAGGTCACAACTGAATGCACAATCTTTCTAAAAGCTCTTTTCAAACTGAAAACATCAATAAAAGCTTCTTCTTTTTTTGTTTTTAAACTCACAGCTATGTACATTTTTACAAAGTTTCTTTAAATATAGTTCAGGCTGGCAAGTCATCTCTTTGCACAGAACTATACGTATTTTACTGCATAGTCAGTCCTCCTCTTTTTTTTCTTTTTTGTTTTTAATAATAAAATCCTATTTCCCCCTTCTGGATTACAGCTTCATATGCTGGGTAAAAGCCCATGGTGATGTCTTTGTTTTAACAAGGGCCATTCATGGTATGGCACATAAAGAACTTTTTTTAAATTTTATTTATTAAAAAAAAMCAAAACAAAACACCTGTACAGTCACTGGCTCTGTGTTCCAGAAGATTCTGCTTTGCTTGTTACACTCAAAACACCATTTTAAATGACTTCTTCTGGCCTCAACTTTCAATCAAAGTGGTTGAGATCTTAAAGCAGTATCGTAACAGCAATGTACACGTTTCACATTTCACAGGGTTTGTGGTTGATCTTTAATATCAGAGAGTTTCTATGGGAAGGATCAGTAAGAAAATAATGACTGTCCTTCTCTTTTACTTGCTTTTACTTTATATTTTGACAAGGTGTTCTATGGATGGTGTTCTTTTTCCTCTTCTTTTTCTTTTTTTTTTTTCTTTCTTCCAAGTGGCTTATGAGAGTAGAGGGGGAAGGGCCGAGCTATACCCTAGTGGTGGAATGTCCATGAGGCAAATTCGTACTGTTTTGTCCTCCACTGAAGGTGTTGAAAGTATGCAAAGGCTGCATGCCTGTTAATGTATTTGGAATCATGGTTATGGTGTTGGGTGTCATGAGCGGAATGTCATCCGGGGACCTTCTCAACGTAAGGGTGTAGTCTGGCGGACAGGTGAGTCTCAGYGTGTCGTGAGCCTGCAGCGATTCACACTCGTGGTCGTGTTCCAGCTGCTTCATCTGCAACGACATAATCTCTTCATTTTGTATGTGTGCAATATCATTGGTTGTGTTCCTCTGGGGGCTAGGACGCCTGTGAGTCTCGTGACGCCGCTTGTCTTTCTTGTAGTATAATGCAGCAAAAGCTAAAATGTTGAGGAACAGCAAGGAGGCCCCCACGGCAATGGTGACACTCAGCTCTGTGGAGTAATCTCGCTTGTTTTCTATCAGAACTGTCGTATCCTCCGGAGCTGTTTTATGGGTGTCCTTTGAATGCTTGGGATTGTTGGCTGGTGTCATCGCTGGGCGTTTGGTGGCTGGCCACAATTTACCAGGAGAACGTCGGGTAACATACGGAAATGATGTCATGTCAGGAGGGGGGACTTTAGTTGTTGTAGAAACATACTGAAATATTTCATTTAGGTTGTGAAGGTGTGGTACAAGCTCCAACCAGAAAGCAACTTTTGTTGCTCGGTAGTGATCACGAACTCGGGGTTTCAGGCCAATATGCAGATAAAGCTGGTCTTTAGGATTGTATTTGGACCAGGCCACTTCTTCAAAGCGGTTGGGTTTTGTGTGGATGAATTTTGTGTCCTGTGGAACAGGCTGGTTTGGATCTCTACAAAAATAAAAACAAGCAATATTATAATCACATTAAAAAAATGTCCTAGGGTTAACACTTTATCCTATAATTAGCCCARTCTAAAAACAGAAGTTAAAAAAAGTCTCCCAAACTTTACAACAGAAGTTAATATATAAACAAATGAATAATTACTTACTGTACAACAAATCTCAAACAGTATGATATTTCTTTACATGAAAACAGAAAAAAAAAAAGTTTCAGCTCCTAAAAGTTCACCCAGATTTTTGTGATTGCCCTTGAGTCTCATACTCTGAAACAAACTTTGAGAGGTACTAAAGTACTTCCCTGTAGGTGTAGGTTCATAAAGGTTTAGGTTCAGCTCTTCTCAAGATTTGACAATAGCTTTCCTATTTAAGGTACCTTTGCTGTGGATAGTAAATACAGGCATCTAATCTCCAAGGCAATGTCAGCAATCCATGTGACCGTGAGAATTTTTACCAGTTGAGGTTTTCGTATATATATTACGTAAAAACTTAAAGACATGAAGTAGCAGAACTAATACAGATAAATGGGAACCACTACTATTTGTGTTTCTTGATGTAACCATTAGCAAGTCCTTTCTTCAGCTATCTACCTGAGGGAAAAGCTTTTGAACATCGCAAATCTTTCTATCATTTCCATTAAGTGGTTGCTATTTGAAAGTTCAGTGCATTCAATGGTACTAAATAACTATATTTAGTGAGCCTTAAGTCTGTTTCCTCTAAGAATGAGAAATCTAATAGATGAGGTCAACAAGTTTTATAATAGTTAAGTAGTAGTAGAGATAAGATTAGTACACTACAGAACTGGAGAGATAATTTCAAGTTGGTAAGCCAAATATTAATTTAAATTATGCTTTTCCCTTTTTTTCTTATAGGTTCAAAATAAAGCAAACCAATGGCACAAAAAACATTTAAATTTGGTTAATGTGTATCTAGCCTTATAATCTACGTAAACCTTATGTAAATATTACTTTCTCTAGGCATGAAAAAATATACAAGCATAAAAATAAGTGTAATAGTTTAGTATTCTGTTGTGTATGAGTTTGAATCTTCTCTTGCAGCAAAACCTATGTTTTGGACTTTGTAATATATTGTACTGAAAGTATATAATTCATTTTCTGTATATTACTGAGAACTTTCCATTCTCTTTTCCATTCCCATATGCATTAGTTTATTTCTTGTGAAAATGATTCTAATATTTTCTTTTTTTTTCTAATATACTGTTATCTATGTTATGGGAATTCCAATACTCACTCCTACAGATTTGAAAGCATTTTAGTTTTTTTCTTTTCTGTTTCCAAATGCTCATGAGCATGATTACCTAGTTCAGTGTTCCTTTGCTATTCATAAAGAGGTATTCCTTAATTCATAAGCCAGTATGGTAATTTGGCTTTAATAATTTAATGATTCCTGTACTCACATGTTTACCTGAAAGAATTCATATTTCTATTTTATTGAGTGAAAGAAAGAATTCTCTTCCTATTTAATTTTGGTACTGTGTTTTATTTATCTTTTGTTCCTATTATACTGTATCAATTATTTCCCATTTGAAGAGGGTATAAACTGGGTATTCCAGAACTGTGGCTATTAGTTTATGACTTTTATTTTATTTTATGTAGTAATCATTAGCCAAATTCTGTATATTCTGAACAAATCTTAATTTCATAGTAATTGTTCATACTGGCTGAAGCTGGGGAGCAATATCCAGTTCCAAGCAGTACAGCAGCAAATTTCAATATGCTGCTGCTTTGAGGGATTCTAACATGCATTCAGGAAAAAAAGAGGTATTTCTTTTGTTCTCAAAGAACAGACAGGAGGATTTGGYAAATCCAGAGAAGATATTGGCCCAATACAATACATCTACTATAGTAATTTTGGGCTCAACACATAAATTCTAAAACAAATAAAAAATGAAGTTGATTGTCAAAGTACAAAYCATTTTTCTTTTCAGAAACTCAAAATCCTGGAAGTGTTACAGCACAAAATACCTCTCATATATTCTACCCATGACTTAAGCACTTGCTATTCTATTTCCTAAGTCTAAAGACTCTAGGAAGAATGCTGTAGAAGACATATAAATTAAGCTAGAGCATGTAAATGAGTTTTTCTCCAGACAAAATAAGGGAGATGAAGAAGGTGAGCACTCAGTTTAATGAGCTCTGTGTCCTGATAGCTGGCTTCCCCCTTTTCCTTCCGTAGGTGGAGATACATGAGAATGAAGGAAGTAATTCTGGCCCCACAGAAAGTTTGTCTTTTGTCAAAATTGAAAGTACTGGAGTGCTTAGACTGATCACTTTTTTTTCATGTCACTACATAAAGGAGAGCAGACCATGATTTTAGCAACTAAATGGTTTTGAAATTAACACTCCCTTCCCTACAAACAGACTACAAAACAAATAAATATCAACCTCTTTTTTCCTTTCTCTGTCTCTCATCTTGGGCCTACATCTCTCCTTTTTTTTTACAGTATCTACTAGGAGTAGCCAATAACATTGCCACCTCCTCCAAATGCAAGAGAGAAAATTATATATATATAGGGATGGTCTTGTATTTCAGGGTTTCTTTACATGGCTGTGTGTGGGCATGAAGCTGCTCAGTGAAGGAAGGAGCAGGAAACCAAATCAGCCAGTCCTACAGACATATCATTGTTTTGCTGTGGGTGGGAGAACTGTACAGTTGACATGAACTATAGAGTTGATATATTGTGGAATAATGGTCTGTGATTATCTGTGATCCTCCCTGCCGTGGGGTAAACAGTGAATTCAAAGGGTGATTTGCAGCCTGATGCCCATGCTGATGAGGGGTGAGACAACGCCCAGGGCGAGGTGGAGGTCTTGCCACTTGACATTGCTCTACCCAAAATGACACCTGGGGCGAGGCGGGAGTCTTGCAGCCTGGTGTTGTTGATAGGGGCAAAAGAAAAAAAAGGCCAGCAGCCATTGACACCCTCTGCTGAGCTCGACAAGGACCAAACATCCCTCAGCGTTTGACTCAGCCCCACCTCGCCAAGAGTATAAATTCAGCGCATAAATGTTCCTCCATTTCGAGGACAAGAACACCAACCTACGGACGGGTCGACGGGCCTGGACCTCTCTCCTCCCCAAAACAGGGACGCCTTTTTGGTAAGGTTTGCACCTCCGACAATGTGGGATGTTACCCCGGGAAAAATACCATTGTTGAAAGCGCTTAATTATCAGTTTGAGCTCAGAAAAAGTAGAATTTATTGCAGTAAGTGCATTTATCACCGGCAATCTCGAACCTGTTGATCTGTCACTTTAATAAATTGTCTATTTTGATCAACTTTGCGAACCTGACTCAGTGAAAGTCCTTTTGAGGAGGGCTCTGGCAGGCAAAGTTGATTACCCCTTGTCCTCCCTTCACGCGACAGTAACATATATTCAGTTAATAACTGAATAAATGGTCTGAATATTAGTTCTCTAAATTTCAAGGATAGGTAGCTGAAGGTATTTTTTCACAAGTCAATGAAATAACTAAGTCCAGTCCTAGACAGAGGATCTACTAATACATGGATGTTGGTTTTGCAGACTAATGATAATTTACCAGAATTATTCAGTGGATATAAATAAAAGATTTTTACCTTCCTTGGCCTGTCTCCATGTTCATGGTGAAAGTTCATAAAAACATGAGGTTATGACTTATGATGTGTTATGTCTTTTTCTTGGTATGTAGTACAGTTTATCCTACTATAAATACTTTTTTGGTATTATAGATAGACATAGAACATAGATGTACATAACCATTTCTTCTGTCCACTTAGCTGTTTGCCAATAATTTTGATCTTCCACTTGAACTATAACTTTCCTGTTTCTATTTTTAGCCCCTCACATCACCTTTCAGTTTCTGGTCATGCTTGAGGCTCAAGCATGTAATTACAGAACAAAAGACCAYTCTTTAAAACCCCACAGTAAATCATAATGATAAAAATATAACCTGAATAATATAGGTTCAGTGCTGTACTTCCTCCATTAATAGCTCTCATAGGAACAAGGTAACTTGGTTCCCAATCCCATCAGTTGGCAGGGGCACTCTTTTTCTTCATTCAATTGCTATAACAAAATTGTTAGCTATGGTTGTTCATTTTGCTCTCTAATTGTTTATTTTTACCACTTACATAATTAAATTTAAATAGTTTCTCCATCACGAAATGCCCCCACCATGAAATTTATGTAGTGAACTTGCCTTCAATAAATGTGAGTGGTCCTTCTTGTTTTATCTAAGGTGTTTTCTTATTAACGTGAAAAATCATCTGATTTCACCTATCCCTTTTTTCCACTTTCAATCTGCACTGATTTTGCTCAATTTAGCATGTTGCAGTTTATTGTCATTTAACTCGCACCTCATGGGCTACAAGTGTACATTCAAAGCATTGATTTTTTTCACAAGTGCTATACAATAAATGTGTCTGCAATGTACACTGATTGAAGAGCAACAAACATTCCTATTCAAAAGGTGAATTAGTAGCTCACCTGTAGGGCAAATGAGGGAACTAAGTATTTTACACCAGGTGATATCAGTACCAGAAGAATGATAGAAACCTTAGGAAATTTTTCTTAACCTGAGTTCCATATAAGATGTTGAAATGATATTTGTCTTTTATGTACTGTCACAACAGCATTAACCATTACTCAGCACAACAGAATTGTTACATTAGTGCTTCCAGGCTTTAAAATGTTTCATTCTTTTGTGTCATTCTTTGACTTCACTGGAGAACAAAATGTCTTAACAGTTACAGTCAGCACGTATGTCATACTGAGTCTGTTTCCAAGACACCAAAAGACCCCTTGATCATTTATTTTCTTTCAGAAGTCTTCTTTCTCTCCATAGGAGAGAAAAAAAAAAAAAAAAAAAGCTGTACAGAGCTTCTTCATGCTCCCCCTGATTTTCCATGTTATCACAATAATAATAATGATACAGCCATTCCTGCCTGAAATACTGGTGCATGAGCACATTTTTTCCCTACCTCCTTTCCTCACTTATCACCATGACACACTGTTCGCCATGCTCCCAGTCACCTATTATAACTACTCTAGAAGCCAAACRGTAACTGCGCTGTTTCATTTGACTAACACAGACTTGTCACTGGAGACACTTACATCTTCAGATGAAGACATAAAAAAGAAATGCAAGTCTCATAAAGGAGTTCACAGAGAATTGATTTGAAAATACATTTTAATCATTGTAAGTTAAACTGAGTCTTCCATTAGAAAGCCAAACTGAATATAAAGCATGTATGTACTTAATTAGCTATCTGATAATTTGCTATTAGCAGTTAGCTATTCGCTTCAGAAACAGTGGTAGTAAAGTAATTCAGAAGAATTTCTCTGAATTACAGAGAAAACAAATATATGTCCTTTAGGACTATATCTTTCCCTTACCAACACAAGTAGAGCTGGATGAATGGGCGCAAAAACAGTGTCGTATCTACTCAAAAGAGGGTAATTATCAGAAACCCAACAGATGCCTCAAAAGAGAGCATGGCTTCATATCTATCGTGTGAAACTTCAAATCCTTCTTTCCATGAGTGTAACTGGCAGAATATTTGAGAAGGGTTGGCACGTAACACCTCATGTCATTCACTCCCCCTGCACAGAGGTACCTGTGAACGCTGTAACACGGCCCTAACTAACAGAACATTTGAGCATGCAAAATTACCATTACAGTTAGGATTGTACTACTGGCAGCAGACGGAAGCTTTCAGCACACCTCTTAATGAAGCTCTCACATATAATTTTGCAAACAGTGGGATCAAAAGCCATATATTCATGTCATTTTTATATCCCAAATGTGGTTTCTCACACCTACTCTGTAACAAATTACCTCCCTATTCCTGAGGCATGTTTTCAGAAACATAGAGTTTTGAAAAGGCTAAGATGATTGTGAATGCAAAAAACATAGTCTCAGCAAGGTAAAAAATGAAGGCTTGGCAAAATGCAGCTTCTAAGTATTCATTTCAAGCAYGATCCATTTGACATTAAACTGTCACTTTGTCACCTCCTATTTGCTAGCTTCAGTAACTGACTTCAAAGTAAAACACAATGAAAGCACTGTGCTTTGTGCTGTGGCTTTGACACCTAGTGATTTTAGGGCATTGACCTGYCCTCCAAACCCAGCCTTGGCAGCTGGCCCACTAAACAATGTGTGTTTTTTAGCAGCAGGCAGTGCGTGTCAGTTAAAAGCCCAGCACAGCCCATCAAGAAAGATGCACTAACTAAGCAGTATTTATGCAGTAAGTACCTGGATATGGCCTCTGTGTGAGAGTCATCAAGACTGGAAGAGTGTTAGAGACATTAAAATAAATTAATAAATCTGCAGCCATCCTGCTAACAGATTTTTTAATACATGTTACCATGGGTACAAACACAAAAGAAGCCAAGTTATATCAGAATAAAGAAGGGAAATGATAAATAAATAAAATAAGAACTAAAACCAGCCCTGAACCGTATCAGTCTTTTTGAGAGCTGGAGGACCTGAGCGTGCACATGAATTCCAGATTGCTCGTGGGAGGGTAGAGAGGAGAACAGCTACCCCAGAGAAGTCCCCTGTGTCTCTTGGTTTGAAGGGCTACAATCTTTTCCATTGGATGCACCAGAGGTGCAGAGTAAATGTAATCTTAAATATTCTTTACCTCCAAGTATTGTCTTGCACTACGCAGAACAATTAATCATTGTTCATATAAACCAAGAAAAAAAAAAAGAAAGGTAACATGACTTGCATTGCTCTTTTCCTGTCCTTGCAACAACTGAAATTTTACAGTCACAGGTCTTTTATAAATGACACATTTTTCAGACTACTTGTAAAGAGGAAATTTTATAACAGAACATATGCTGCATTCCTGTCTCATTTCCATTTGCTGTGCATATCAGCAATGAAGAAGCTTCGGAAATGATTAATGGTCCTCCCAAAGTATTTGTGGTGTCTTCAGGTGTAGCATGATCATGGGTTCATAGACAGAGGACTTGGTGATGGTATGTGTAGCCTGCTGAAATTAGCTTTCAAGCAGCAATACCTGGAGATTGCTTATAATTATGAGTAATGGTGGCAGGCAGGGCTGTGAGAAGTTCCTTTCAGTCTCAAATAATACCTGAATATGACTCCTTACTCTACAGGGTACAAAAGATAATATAAAGATATATAAAGGTGTATGTATATGTGTGTGTGTGTATGTGTGTGTGTGTATAAAGAAAATATAAAATATAAAAAAATTGTAAATAATAGTGACACAGTAGAGATCTCACATCTCCATAATAATTCGATCATGTATTTTTTTAAAAAATGAGAAGTCCTGTTTTCCATTCATAATAATAATGGCAGATTGATGGTAAAATAATCTTTCAGAGCATGGAATACAGGCAGCATGCGGCATTCTTAGTCTATAAAGCAAGCTTTCACCCTTAAGTTTGTCCATCCCAGTACTGATGACTTCTTGTTGCCAAACACGTCTAAACATCCCGCTCTTCATTCTCTATTGTTGCAGTATGGTGGGATTTCTGCATGCAAAAGTACCTGTTTGTCTAGCATGCAGTGCAACAAAAGGTTTCTTTTTGTCTTGTAAAGTGACCTGAAGCATTTGATTATTTTTCACTCAATTCATGCTCCAGCTTTTTGTTAAGATTGCAAAATCTCCCTCACTACAATGTCATTTGGGTTCATTAAAGGCTGCTAGAGCTGCTGAAACCCCTGAGTGTCAGAACACTAGGCATGCCGAAATTTTCTTATATTGCTGCATATCATTCACTGCACTGCAGTAAAGCTGCAGTTTCCAGAGCCCAATCCTGCCATTAAACATTCATTGAAAAGATTTACAGCCCCTTTGTGCCACAAGTATCTTTATTTTAATTCAGTACCAAAGACTCAAGGTTAACAATAAAGCCCTTGCTGTTCAAGTAAAGCACTGCAACACTCTTTAAAAGAATGCTACAGAAAGAGGGTTTAGAGCACAGAAGTTATTAACAGGACTTGCATATTAAGCTGCTTTGAGGGTTCTTTCCTTGATGTTTACAATTCCATTGCAGCAAAACATTCATGTCTTTAATGGTTTGGTAATTTTAACTGTCTTGAAACACATTTTATATCTGACACTTTTCTTGATTCTAGTCAATTACTTCTTATTGCCTTTATAACTCTCTAAGGGAAAAATCTTTCCAATGTCTGTCTTTCTAACCCACATCTTCTCTGAGTTCCCATTCCCATGAAGGTCCCTAAGAACTTCCTTATTTTTGTAACAAATAAGTGCTATCTGCCTCACGGTTCCTTCTTCAAGTAATAGACATTTCCTCTGATTTTCAGCAAGTTAGTGAGCTGCCTTTTCTCTCTGAGACATGCTTTTTCAATAATAATTGCCCTATTTTTTGCAGCAAAAGTACAGAGCATTATTCTTCTCGCTGAGCTAGTGAAAGAAAATAGTTTGAGGGAATACACTAGTTAAAAATCTATTAAATATGAATAAGACTCAGTTACATACTGCCTTACACATCCCGAATAGTCCTATAATACTATAGTAAGATCAGTGTTTGAATACACTGCTATGTAACACTGAATATTTTAGAAGCATGTTATCAACCAAAAGGAATGCTGGAGGTCAAACATACCCAGTTTTGGCGAAGTTTGTCCAGTATGTCATAACTACTGCACTGAGCATGACATCGTTCTTGGAAAAGTTGCAGTTGAACAGTTCTGTGGGACCAATCATAGGAATGCCAAATACGTAAGGGACTTCATCACCATGAGCTGAATCAGCCCAGCTTGGTTTCATTTCACTCTGGCAGTGATGATAAAATGCATAGAAATATGTTGGAGATCCATACTGCGCATGTAGGTCAGCGGTGGCCACAGCAGGAGCAACCCACTGGTGGTCGGTAAAAAGAGCTACCAAGGTCTTCCGTCTTGTTTCAGGGTTTTCTTTGTCTGCCCAGTCAGTATACATGAATTTAATGGTCTCTCTCAGTGTATCTTTCCCTTCTGGATAACCATATAGATTGTCCACAAAATTGGAGACAGAAAAGTCAAAGTCATTGGGGGAAACACCATCTTCATTGTCTACAATGCCATCCACAAATTTTAAACCTTCCCCTTGATTGACGCCCAGCATTATGTCATAGTTAAGGAATTCCCCTTGCTCCATGAGAATCTGAGGGTCATCTGGAATCACGTCCCCATCGATCACAGGCCCAAAGGCAATGTGGTATGTGGCTGGAGTGATGGTCTGTTGAATGAGTTCTTTGTAGTTCTTATTCCGAAGGCATTCAACCAAATCAGTGGTATCCAGCATGTCGCAGCCCACTTTATCTGCCAAAATCCGAGTGTACTTGGCAGGCTGATAGTTCACTGCCCAGCTGGACAGGGCTGTTCCACTCTGTATGATTGCCTTTTGGAACAAACCTGCAGGTGCAAATTGTTTAAATGAAAATTAAATTATATTTAAAAAAATAATTAAAAGCAGCTTTCGCTAAGCAAAGAATGTTTTGATTGTATGATACCTAAAGGATGCAAATTCCTATATTTCAATTCAATTTCCATATATTCTACTCACTTCTCCCTTTCTATAGCATCTCCAATAGCCTACTAATTAAAATCTCTTTTGTTCTTGATGCTCATACACAGAAAGCATGAAGGTTTCAGGTTACTGTTTCAAGAACAAAACTCATCCTTGCAATGTAGTTTTCTGCATCTTTAATGGAAGTCCCCTAGCTTTAGCACGGCAGTAGTGCTGTAAAACTTTCTCCTTTAAAGGAGTGGCAGCTACAAGCAATCATATCCTCTTCTCCATGTAAATGACTCTCATAAATGCGGTCCTCAGTAGTTTAAAGGTCAAACGAAAATTACACACTCTCGTTTCCTTCACAGAAGCCATGCATCACATCATTTGAAAAAATGTCCTCTGTTAAAATCAGTCTAATAGTCTTGAGCCTTCTGCTCTGACATCATTTTTTCTTTACCATCCATACATATATATATGTGTGTGTCTGTATATGTGTGTATATATATATATATATGCCTATTTTTTCTTTGGTTATAATTGCCTATGTGGTGAATTAAAATATATTTGTGTTTTTCTGAAGAGAGTAAGACTAGATTCAATCGTCCTTTCTGGTTGTTTTCTATGTACCAATATACAGATTGACCAAAGATACAGACTGAAGAGCTTCTTTGTGTCACTAGAGCACTGAAAAGCAACTAGAGCATACTGGTGAATCTGCCCCACCTGCTTTTTCTTGATAGCATTGCTAAAATGGCCCATTTCAAACTTAAGCTAAAATGCCTGGGCCTCTTCTGCACACAGTTTCCAACAACGAGCTCTTGAAATGCCTAAGACAGCAAAAGCTTCAAAAAAATTTAAAAAACTAGAAGTTTTTATAGGGAAAAGTTGCTCTGGTTGATATACCTTTGTGATGATTACTTACTGCACATGCTACAAAATTTCAATGCTGCGATTAGTTAAGTTTTTCACTGCTCCATCTGCTTGCTTTTGGCATGGCTTACTCAACAGTTATTCAATACACCCTATTTGTATCAATACACTGAATTGTCAGGGATAATTCTGCATACTCCCAAATACGGTGTTCTTACTAGCAGCTCTGCTACAACTGCCTGCAATGCTTTAGCCTTCTGACATAGATTTCTGGATGTTTAATATAGTAGAAGGAGCATGGGGTTATAAATACAGCAGATATTTTGGTCTTGTCTTCTTTTATTAATTCTTTGTAGAGCTGGTCTTACCAATGAGAACCTGTATGGTTCAGTGCTGCTGCTGTGTGTGTGTCTACATACACACACATATATACACACACACACATATATATATACACTCATACATACATATTTATATATATATATATATTTATTTTTTTTTGAGAGTAGAAATCCCACAGCTCAGACACGTATCAAAATATTAAGACCTTTGTGTAGGATCACACACTACTTGTGGGGGRTTAACTTATCTTTGAATAAGATTGTTATGTTATTATTAAGTAATGAGTAATGAAAGCATCTAAATACAGTTTGGAAGTGCAGACAAGAGTGCATAAGAAATGAAAAAGGTCTCTGCCCTTTTCTATTTTAATTAGGGCAAACTCTTTGATAGAAGGGTCAGTGGAGAATGTTGACAAAACTTGAAAAAATATATTGCCCATAGCACTTTTTGCATAAAATTTCTGTTATAATAGCATTTATTTTTTAATGTCAAAAATATTTATGTTGACTAATATGAATGTAGAACACTAGCTAGAAGGTATTTTACAAAAATTATAGACTTCACATAATTCTAAGAGCCTGCCTTATATGGCCATTTGCCTTACACTATAATGTTAAAAAACCTAGTCACACTAGATTTAAAAAATGAATCATTTTACCATAGCTGAACTACTTTGCTCTACTTTGTAAGATCGTTACCTTCTGAATAGTGAGAGAGTGTCAGAAGACTAACACAGGAAGCTCCTGCCCCAGAACCAAAAATAGTAACTCTTTTTGGGTCTCCTCCAAAGGATCCAATATTTTCTTCGATCCAACGCAAAGCTTGGATTTGGTCAAGCAATCCATAATTGCCTTTTGCAGCTTGATCCCCAGTACTCAGAAAACCTATAAGGCAAAAAAGGTAATTTTAGTTCACCAGCTACAGAGTTAGCTACAGGGTATCCACATATTCACAACACATATTCCCATCTTTTCATCTTCTGGGCCTTTTTTTGCTTCTTTTTTTAAAGGTCACAGTCCCAGTTAAATGTCTCCAATGCAAGTATGGAACTCATTCTGTATGCTGTTTGGTTTTGGTTTGTTTTTTTCTTATTGCAGAGGTCAGGGTTTTTTTGTGAAAAATCATTACTTCCTCTTTGAAATAACTCTTTAACAAAGGAACAATAGACATCAAAGATTTTAAATATTTGATAACTGTATGTGAGTAATGTACAAAAACTTATGAAATGCTTACTTTTTGTGCAAAGACAACATTCAGGAAGAAGTGGGATAGGATTTCTTTCAGTAAGGACAATTTTCCCTAACATATTCATTTAAATGTTTCTTTCCATGGACCAAAATTATTCTCTAGTTTATACTATACGCTATCGCTATATAAGCTATTGCACTTGTGATACAGCTAGACATTCAGAAATAGAAAAAGAAAAATGAAGAAAAAAATAAAAGGAACAGCAAAAGCCTAGGAAAAAAATACACTCCAATTTTGCAAAGGATATTTATTTGGAAGATAGCAGGTAAATCCCCACATTTCAGCCTTTGGTATGGAGATTTTATCTGAACAATTCAGGCTTTGTTTCTTTCCTTGGAATCTGCAGGAAAAGCTGTGCTGCTATTTTTTGTTCCTGCACTGTGGTTATCAGATTTTAGAAACAAAGCATGACATATTTGCTGCTTGTCTTGCAACTTAGAGCAAAATGACCAAGAGACTAGGACTGAGATTAATTTTGTTTTTCTGAAACCTGCTAACCTGAAACATTACACTCATCCTCGCCATTATTCACAGGCTAGACCTTGTGCTATGTCCAAATTACCACACAGAGTTATGTACTCACACTCCTCTTTTTAACTCCCACAGACCTTTTCCCATCAAACTGGAATAAAGAGACCTATTAGAAATACCTTACAGCAGGTGGACGCTACTGATTTAGGCACCACTGACTGTTGCTTATCAAGACAAAGCAAGGAATCACTCGCTGGTGTTTCCAAGTCAATTATAACTTCAGATACATTTGCCAGAAGAGGGCCCCAGGACTCAGGAGATACACAGTCCTGCAAACCCTGAAAGGATTTGCAATGAAAGGGAGATTCACTGTCTGTAATCCTGTAAGGCACCTCAGCACGCCATGAAAACACCTTTGTGCTCCTAGGAAGGGCTGTAAGGGAAACCCGAGCTCCCTAGGGGAGAAAGGCCTTGCAGTACATTTGAACTGCTTTGGCACAGGGGAACAGCTTTCTTTGTGCTGGCTGAGATTATTTTTTTAGTGACGGGCAGAATGTAAATTCACAAGGTTAAAGCCAATAAATGAATGAAAACAGAGGAAATGGAAGAGAAGAAAGAGCAAGAGGAAAGAAGCAGAAGAAATCAGAGCTGTCAGACTTCATCACACCTGGATTTCTATATTGTTTTCTATGGTAAAATTCCTACCATGGGATGCAAAATCCAGCCTCAAATACTATAACATAAAGACCAAACTATAGTCTACATTATAGTCTATAGCTATATAGTCTACATTATGGTGGCATAAATTTCTACATGCAATTTTGGCCATGGTTAAATGAAATGTTTTATCTTGCACCAAGAAAAACTCTTTTTCATATTTAATTAGCTATTATTAATAGCTATTTAATGTCAGTGAGTGTCACATGAGCCCCTGTATTTATCACAAAACAGTTGCTTTAATTTGCAGTAATATGAATCATACCCTTATTACCTAGTATTTGATGTAGCTTTCTCATAAAAAATTTTCTAATAATAGCAACCACCATAGTTATAAGAGCAGTTACATCTTATTTYGCTTCCGTACAAGTGGGGGGAAAAAACAAACAAATTATTAATCCATAATTGCCCCCTCCCCCTTTTTTTCCACAGATGTGTTTTTCTCTTTTCACACGCCTTTATTATCTTTTTAGGACTGTCAAAGAAAGAATAACCCACTTGCTGGTTTTGTTTCTGCAATTCACTTCAATGTTCTATAATATTCTATAATTAAGCCTTTATTCAATCAGAACTATGACCTCCTTGGGAGAAAGTGACTGTTGTAACCTTTAAAGCAGCATGGTAATTAATATTCAGAGCCTAAACACATTGTAGCTCTTCTAGCAGCATCAAGCTAAAGCTGGTTGATCTTTGTGATTTTGAATTCCTTCCAAATGTACWAAAAGGTGACTGAGTGAAACTGCAATCAATGAATATCTGATGTTAGACAAATGAAGAATTTTTGTTTCCACAGTTCTTTGCTGATTCTCATTAATTGCAAAAGCAAATCTTCCTAATTTAAAAACTAGTCATCAAAGTGAAGTGTCRGCTCACATGACACAAAATGAATTCATAAATCTGCCTTTTCTTGAWGAGGATATATATATGTTCATGCTCTGCATACTGAATCGAAATATTTCTTCAAAGCCATTTCAAGAAATTCAGGCAAGGAGTAGCTATTTGTCCAGAAATACACAACACTATCAGAATGTTTTCTTTGTGTGGCCACTATGAAGATTTCACAGCARTATGTTCATGTGTCACTCTAAAATCCTGAACAAAAATGAACGCAGCTTTGTTTTCAAATGGGGATTTATCCTTTGTGGCCATTAGGTATATGTTTTTAAGTGCAGTAAAAATATTTTCAGTTTTACTGTACGGCATGATTTGAAGGCCAGTCTGCAAACTGAAAATCCCTCGACCAGGGTTTTGCCAGAATCTGGAAGTTCTTCTCACTATTCTAATACAAAAAAGGAAGGAATTACAATAGTTGAATGTGGAAAACAAAGGGTTTTCTTTCATGTAATGACACGGAAAGGCATCAACTGTGATATTCACTTCTTGACTTTACAAAACTTCTTCCCTTAAATATTAAGTTGTAAGGGTGTCCACGTGGTTCCCTTTGCAAAATGTCCCGGATAACAACAGCAGATAAACAGGAGTGCRAGTGCAGCCCCTGCGTGTGCATGGAAGACCCAGAAGTGCCTGGGGGGCACCTGCTCCAGACTGGTCATGATGAAGAGGAAGGTACCAATCAGCTGGTCTGAACAGGAACCAGGGAATTAGAGACTGCAAAGCAGCCATCTGCAAGCAAAGAGAAATCCCCTTGGAAGGATGTGCGAAAGAAGCATGACGCGAGAGGGAAGTGGGGACAAGGCAGCTCCCAAACAGGGCTGGACACTGTGAAAGTCGCCCCAGCGTTGCGACCTCCATCCAGCCTGGGCAGAGCATCCCCCTGTGGGGCGCCTGCACCCAGCCGGGGGCTGGCCATGTGGGGCGGCACACAGGCACCAGTCCCGGGGGCGTGTGGGGGCTTCGCAGGGTGTCCCCCGGTGCGAGAGTCTGTGGGGTGTCTGGGGCGGCGGGGCCTCACATATCGATGGAGTATCTGCATCTCCCACGGGGAGAAGAGGGGAACCCACACTCCCAGGGACGCTGCTGACCCCCACAGCCAGGGGGCACCCGACTGTGCGTGTGTGTGCATGTGCGTGTGTGTGCAGGGGTATGTGCACGCACGTGCATGGGTGTGCAGGATGTGATCAGAACTTTTAGGATTAGTTTTACAAGGCTGTTCAGAAACTTGTAACTGTTTACTAACCTTTTGTAAGTGTCTGGTGTTGTGGTTTATCTGTTGTATTGCTGATATTGATCCTGAATGTATAGCCCACAGATTGTTGGTTAATTATGTGTCATTAATAAATCAATAAACTGCTTTTGTCCTGATTTGATTTAAACCATGTGAATTTAGCATTTTTTCCTATGGCTTTACTTCATTAAAACAAATAAAAATACACCATTTTATGAWAATAAAAGGGAGCCTAAAGAGTTCTTGATTTGTTTTGCTATGTGACTTGCAATTAGCGTTGTCTTTTTTTTCTACATTCTTTCATGTAGAAAAAAGTAATGCTTCTTCAAAATGAGTTTTCTGAAGTAAAAAAAAAATTTTTTTGATTTGTCTCTGGTTCTAATAATGGAAGCATTCTAGATGAAAGCTTTCGTTTTAACCAACTAAATTAGCTACCAGCTAAATTAGTGAAAAGGGAAGAAGACTGTAAGCGGAAATTACTGGGAATTTTCCTTTTCCACAGCCTTTAAAAATGAATAGACTCATAAGTCACATGCTGTCATTTGTACTGTTTCAATAATACAATGAAGACACAAAGCTACACAACCAGCTCCTCTGGATCCCACTTACACAAGAGGAAATCTCTCGCTCTATCTCTATAGTTGATTTTCCCACTATGCCACTGGAATCTTACTGAGACACTAAAAACCAAACAAGCGGTGATATTTCCCCTGCACAGTGAGAACTACTAAAAAGTTATGCAGTAAAACAGGAGTGGACCTGCAGTGAGATACAGCCAGTGCCAATCCAAAATCCYCACAGTCCACCCAGGCAGTTTTACTGCTGCCCATTCTCTTGCCTTGTCTCATATATGGGGGCTATGCCTGCATTAGCAGGCACTGCAAACCCATAAAGGTGGGTCTGCAGAACAGAAAAGTCACTGCGAAGGCCTTATGTACACTCTATACATTTCAGAGTTTCTTTATTTGCTCATTTTGTTTTTTACTTTGGACTAGCTGTTGTCTGGTCCCATGGACTGATCATTGGCAGGTGGAGCATTAGGGCAAGTGCATCATCCAGTGAAGGTTTATCTAGAAGGAATCCAGCTTGTACCTTGCAGGACCACTCTGCAATATGAGATAATGTGCAGGAGGTGGGGACAGTCTGGAGGTTTCCTATGAAAGTGCACTCCTGATCTGAACTGAAAGACTAGTGTGGATATACTCAGGGTCAAAATGATAATCTTCCAGCAACAGAATCTCAGTGTGCAAGGAGCAAGCTCTGGTACAGCCCCTTTTCAGCTGTGGATCTTGCCCAGATACGTGAACAGTTCACGAGACTGCTTAACAACTATAAAGCATTTCACTTCATAAGATATTGGAAAGTACTCTAGCCTAATACTTAGTAAATAGTATTCACAACTAAAAGTTATGCAATGATTTATGGAAGCTGAATATATAATTTGGGGGAAACAGCATGAGTATGTCAAGAAGCAACAATCATGACATCTTTGCGTCATGTAGAGCTCCAGATCAGAGGAGATATGAAAGGATGATTGGATCTCAGTGAACTTTAGCTATCTAAAAGTTCTGTCTGTAATCTAATATTATTTGTACTAACCTGACTGCTAATGCAGGGAGACAAAAAAAAAAAAAAAATCTCTAAAAGCAGCTTCAGCTTTTTACACACCCATCTTTGGAAGAGTCGAATTCCCATCACAAAGTAATTTTCTTTCTCTGTGGAAAATAGACAAACTTTCCAACAGACAAAAGACCAGCTTAAACCCGTTGCCTATCTTTTAGGCAATGTAAGGTGAAATCAGCCCCTACCTAGAGAATAATGTTACCTCTAGTAGTGGTGGCTCCTGTTGATCATGACAGAGAGACTGGAAATAAGGAAGATTCTGTTCTGACTGTTATGGAGATGAAAATACTGAATGACTCCCTTGACTTCACTGCAGCTATCCTGGACTTAACAAGTAGAAAAATGAAGAGAAATTTGCTTCCATTTGAGGACACTTTTCATTGCTCCTACTTGCTCTGAAGTAGTTCTACAGAAACGGAGATGTTTTATCTTTCAAGAATTATTAACCAAGCCATTTGCATGACTAAAAAATTCACTTTAAAAAGAACAGAAAAATAACTAAAATGCATACACTTTGGAAAAAGAGAAAAAAGCCACCATGAAGTTAAATACTGTAGATTGTGTCCTGAGAACTATAGCTTCAGCCTGAGAGATAAATGCCATCACCAAGATAACTGCTATCCTGCAGCAATTTGCATTCATTTTATTCCTATGTACTGATTTCTCATTCTTTTTAAATCATTCCAATAATAAAACACTATGACAACTTTCCTTTGCCAGTTCCCACACAGTATTATCCAGTATTATATCACTGCAGGAAAAGCCTATTCTTTATCTCTGTATTTTGGCCCCTGGGCCTAATCCATATCAAATCAATTTGATAGCTGGCTGAAAGCCTGAATTTCAACTGTGAGTGTTCCTCCATTGCTTTGTGCCCTTTATTTTTCTTTTTTATTCTGTTTGTTTGCTCAAAAAGCAATGCTAGCAGGACACTGGAAACTGAGCTACACTTCTGTGTTCAGATTTTTTTGATTGCTTCCTTACTCATCCTTTCCGCATCAGTCAGCAATGACACTTGAATTCCAATATCAACACCAGCTGCTGTAAATGAAGAACAGCAGCCCCCAATAACAAAGTTTTATATGATAAAAGTTGCCTGCTCTAAGTGAAGAACCAAACAGTGATAACAACTATTGATAACACCTCTACTACATTACATTCTTTTAAAACATTTCTTTCTTTTGCTTTCTCTGCTTAACTATTAACTAACGTATGCTCATTTCTTCCTCCTCTTACAGTGTTCCCAATGGATATACATAGTCACTTGGGTGCAAACATAGTTCTTTGTAGACCATGCCAGGGTGTAACAGACTAGAAGTTATTAGAAACATAAGGGGAAGCTAGGGACAACTAAAAATGAGAAAGATTTCCCTGTTGTGACTTTTTTGCAGCTTGTCTTTTTTCAGTAACTTTTATCAATAGTAATAAATAAATAAATAAATAGGTGCTTTCTTTTCTCAAGGATGAATGCTTTTGCACCACTCTAGTAGCTCTTGGGAAATTTTTTGGTGTTCTAAATTTATACTGCAGTGGATAGTATAAAATGTCCCAGTGAAAACAGAAAAGACTGATTTGGTGTATCAAAGCCAATATTTTCTTACTGTTTCAAAATAGTAGTAAAATTTACAAATGCAATTCAATATTAGTAATTATATTAACTTTTTAAGATTTAAAGAAAATCACAATGCAGAAATATATTTGGATTTGATATTTGGTTATATTTGATTTTTTCACAATTAACGGAAAAAATTAATCTGAATAATGAAAGATAAAAGCCTCATTCTCTCAAATATTTTAATAGCTTCTACAAGAAATTTTAAAAGTGCATCTGAAAATGAGGTACACCCTTCCCTGGAAATGAAGTACTTCTGCTTCCCCTTCTGCCCTTCGTAGACTTTCTTAAAAACAAAATATTTAATTTATGAGCTGAAGCCAGAGCTCTTACATAAAGACTAATGTCAAACTTAATAAGCCACATTGAGTAGCCAAGATACCATAGTGAGATATCAATCATCAGGAAACCTGGACAAAATAAACAAGCTAGTGCATTATATCCCATTTGTCTCTTCCTTTCTAAGCCTCYGCTGTATTCTTTCATTTCAGATTTTGTCTGTCTTTATGCCTCTTCACACCTGCTGCCCAGAGCTGTCTAGCCTGCTGCAATTTGTCTGGCAAACAAAATTCTTGCGAAGAAGATAGACTTGTACAAGAGCTGACCAGAAACTATGACATAAGCAATAAAATAAGATACAAAAGACTATGCTTCACAGCATTATCTTGTCTTTTTTGGTTTCCTTTGTGAAATGCCAGAGCAGGGCATTTTTAAAGCAAAGTATACAGCAGGGTTTTCATATTTTCTAATGGCTTTTGTCTGTACACATCACATTTACCTCTGTAAAAGTGTACCTGCTGAACTCAAATGTTAAAGTGTTCAAATGTAAAAGGAAATCCACTGGGGATTACTGTGTACTTGAAGACCATAGCTGGTTCAGGAAGTCTCTGAGATATAAATAGTTGGAGGCTAGGAGGTTGTTAGAGGGAACTATCACACATGTTTGTTCTATGCTTAACCTTCCCTAACCATCTGCTAAACATCACCAAGCATCCCCAACACTGCTTGGAGACCAGATGCTTGGCTTGATGATCAATTGGTTGGAATCAGTGTAGCTGTCATTATGTTTCCTTTATCATCATATTCTGTATACTGCTTTTTACTTTGATTCTATGCTTAATTTTGACAGTGCAGTTTAAACTTTACTGGAATGAGGGTGGCATGCAAGATGGTGTCATTGGCACACATTTAGCAGGAAGAAAAACACCACTGAAATTTCCCTGTAGCATGAAGGACCTATGCAATCCTATGAACATCACTTCTGCATAGACTTACCCTGGGCAGAGTGATCCTGAGATAAGTTATGTAGTGACTATGACAAATAGGAGGACTGTAGAGCGGCCATGTATGGGTCTGTATAGAAATAATGTTAAGGTAGATAGTTCTTCATACTGAAAACAAAAAAAAAATAACGCTTTTCCTTCAGCTGCAAAATGGTTTGAGATTTGCAGGTGCTATTTGCAAAGCAATTTTTTTATTTTTTTTAATATTCAGCAACTCAAGCACTCAGATATTGTCTTCTACTATAAAACGCTGGTCACAGAAGGAAATTTCTGCACCTTATGACCTCTTATCCTACTCAGCTCCAGATAAGACTCATTCAATTTAAACTCAAAATACAATAAGTGAAAAGAAAATTGTAGTGAAGACAACTCAGCTTACAGTTTTCGTATCACTTAGTAGATTAAGTTATAAAGGATAGCAATGACTTTAATCTAATTTTCCGACTCAGGTGTAAGCAAGAAAAAAATCTCTTAAGATTCTACCTTGATGGATTCTTTCAAATTACTTCTATTGTGAAGACAAAAGCTAAGTCTGCTTGTCTAGAAAGAACAGCTCATTGCCACATGTGGTACAAAAGAATAGGTCAGAGGGAGGGTGAAGTGAAAATATTATCGCTTGTTTCTATATTGCTTCAATACTGAAATCTAAAGTGTGCCCTATGCAATTAAAGAGAAAAATCTAGCCTTAAATATATAAAAGCCCTTTGAAAATGTCCTGGATCTCCTATGTTTATAAGAACACTTAGGGAGAAAAGAATGAGAAAAGACAATAGGATGCATTTTAGTGAGATTTAAAACCCATTTATATATATATATATATATATATATATATATAAATAAAAAACAGTGAAAAGGCTCTTATAAAGCATAAATTTAGCAAAGCATTAGTGAGGTCAACAAGCCTCCTTTAGTTAAACCGTTGTGCTATTTCTACCATAAAATGTTTTTAATGAATCCAATTGAAAGTTTGTACATGACACCTTAACTGCTTTTAAATTTGCCTCATTCAATGTAAAAAGCTCTGAAACTACTGCAGGTTAGGCCAATGAATATTGTCTAAAGTATTAGAGATTCAGCATTCAATTCTATCATCATTATTCAGGGTGGTTAGCACATAACTGTTTAAGAAGTGCCACTGAAGAAGCTCTTGCCATTTGATATGAATGTAGTTTAAAAAAAATAGTGAATAAATATGACAACAAAACACATTAATTGATTTATTGTCTTCTCACTTACTATTTACCCAAGTGTTCACAAGTAAACTTGCCATTAAGCAAAATATGATCAATAACACAGCAGGTCCTATAAAAAGATTGTTGTCGACTGCATTATAAACAGCCCAATTTAAAAAAAAGAAAGAAAAAAAAGAGGCTAAATTCAATCAATTGATCTAAGAATGCTATTGTTGGGGGAAAAAGAAAAAAAAGTTTGCATGTGTTGGAGAATAGATTTACAAATATCTGGTGTACTCAGGCAGTCTATGTTTAGAAACTATTCTCTAACCACTGGTCTAAATGGTCACTTAGCAAACAAGAGAAATGCATAACGAGTATAGAAAATCAGGTGAATAACCTATTAATTATTCCACAGTTATGGCAAATATCTCCATTCCCAAAGCATCTGGTCTTTTTTGGTAATGACTATTTCATCAAGAACAGACTGTGTTCTGTAGTTCTATAACAGATGTAAAGAATTATTATTTTTTATTATTATCAAACATATACGAACCTTATACATGAAACCAAGACTTAATTAACATATTTTCGATTTTTCAACTAAATGATCAATATGGTAAGGAAGAGACAACATCTTTGGCTGGCCATCCAAATTAGAGAACAATTAAAAGGACGTAGGGAAAAAAATTACTTATTGTATAGCCACAGATATTAAGCTTACTCAAGAAGAATGACAGGAAAGTTAACCTGCATGACACAAATGGCAACCAGCTGCAAACACAGCATGGGGATTTTTACCTTTAATAATAAGCTTCAAAAGATTGGAATCTTTTGAATAAAAGGATTATAGGAGATTAGGCATAATTTTTTTCGCTAGGAAAAACACCAAGTGACCAAGCAGATAGTATTATTAAGTAGTGGCAAGTCACTTTAAAAATGAGAAATAAGAGTTCATCGCTTTAAGAACTTCAATGAGCTATTTTTCTTTTGTTTAATATCAAAAGAAAGCTACCCAACAGATTTACTGTTATTGCACAATGCTATTTTTAAGAAAAATAAAATTGCACTGTAAACCCATAAGTCTCTATTGAACTGTAAAGAAGCTCACTGAAATGCAGGCTTCTCTGCTGGTGGATATGTGATTGATACCATGATTGAACCATACCTCTGCAAACAGGCAGGTGTACTTCTTAAAGCCAAATGTGTAGTAATATTTAACCAAATTAAAAGTTTACCTAAATGGCTCCCCCATGAATCCTGTTGGCTGTTTAGGAAGTAGCCACCAACACTGACATGTATCTCTTTTAGTTTTAGACTTTAGACTCTCTTTTAGACTTTTAGTTTTATCTTCTTGTTGCTTAGCCACATCTTTTCCTATAAGACTGCTGCTCTTTGATGTCTTAATAAGTGTCTGGGAACACACAGCACTCAAGTTGTCTGACCTGAAACACTGAGATATGTCTCCACTAGCTCCAGTGGAAAGACACTTGGAATTGTATGTTTCCATATCTAAAACAACACTGTTATGTTGGGTAGTGCATATAGCACAGCAACCTTGATTCTGTGAATCTGGTGCTTTCAAGGCAGATGCACACTGATGCAACAGATACCCTACAGGTAGCATGCCCAGCTCACACAGTAATGCTGCTTCTCACAGGATGAGAAGTGTAAGGATTCAGTGGATTGCAGCAAAGCTGGAAGTAGGAYGATGCATGCACTCTACATTGTCACTACAGTAGAAAAAAAGGGTCACATGGAAGTAAAAACAATGTGGCAAGGGTCACTGATTCTGAGATCAGTTGTGGCCTCTTACAGATATGTCTGTTTAGCTAAGTTACAATGCCCTTATCACTATCCTAGAGAGAGGTAATAGGTATTTACAGATCAGCTTCATCCATCTTCCTTGGGAATGTGCAGAATGGATGATCTAGGAAAAGAGTCTTCGGTGAGCCTTGGTGCCAAAAATGCCTCCATGGGCATGCAGGTAGTTGGCATAAATTGTGGTTTCCAGTGGGTTGATCAGGTGTCAGAATGGCCCCATTATCAACGGGGACACAAACGTCAGTTGCAATCTTGTTCCCAACTTGAAACAAATGTCCCCCAAAGGAAGGTGCAGCTTTGTGCCTCCGTGTTCATGTTTTTCATGTACGTCTCAATTTGAACATAAAACAAGTAATTGGAAGGATGTATGCAGCAAAAGTATCAGGAAGCGGAGGACCAGCAGATATTGAATAAGTAACACACTGCACAAGACACCTCATTAAAAATAATTGATTTGCATTTGTTTAGTTCGAATGGACTACTTGTAGAGGTAAGTATTTTTTAAATGCAAAAGGGAGGACAATGCAAAAAAGAGAAAGCAGCAGGTAATAAAATACAGCAAAACCTTTCCCTAATAGCCAACAAGCCTTCATTCATCTGTTAGAAAAAGTTATGTGTTTTCAAATGGCAAATTTCTAATGAGGACTGACCATTTGGAAGAGGGCAACGGTTAACAACTGATCATTAATGTTGGCTTGCATCTTAGCTTACTTGTCTTCTGCTCCATGGACAACCATCTTACTGTCTTAAACACCGTTCTCAGTTACAAGAAGCAGACAATAGGGAGTTACCTCACTTGGGGGTTGTGTGCCTTTCTGTTGTCATCCAGGTACAAAGCCCAYTCCTCTAAAATAGCAAACAATGCCCAACATTTAGACTGCTTAGTTTATACAATTGAAAATGAACTTTGCTGTTTTTCAACTAGAAATATTAAAGGACAGCAACATATTGTACATCTAGAATACAGAATACTAGCTTCAGAATAAAAATCCTGTTAAAATTAAAAATTGAACTTTTTTGGTTTAATGAAATTTTTTTCATCAAAGAGGTATGTCCATTTTCAGGCTAAAAAATACAGAGTAAGAAATCTTTTTAAATCTAAATTAGAATAGAAGTATACCAAGCTGAAGAAAAGAACAAACTCCTCATTTTCTAATTGGAAATATTTYTGTATAATGTTTTGTTTCAGAGTTCAAGGCTTTAAGGGAGAATAACTATATGGCCCTCCAATAATGACAGCAGGACGTACTTAAAGAATGACTGTTTTCTAACCATTAACTTGAGAAACAGACGGGTATATTGGTCACAGGCAGAGATCCTCATACTTCTTTTACATATCCACAAATTGTCCAGTTATTGTGGCTGCTGTTTCTTTTTTTATGCTTGCAGAAGAACACAAGTGCAGAACTGTAATGCAAATGTACCTGGCCCAATGCAGCAGCAATTATTCGTTCAGCAACATTTGAAAGCCAGAAGCTATTGCATCAGTGCCAGCTAATCTATGATGAAAAAAAAGCATCACAGTTAACCCTTCTTCTTTTAGCAAATAGAGATTTTATGTTTGTAATATTCAGCTGGTTTGAAGCCTGGACACTCATCAGTGCCCTGTGTGGGAGCCATGAATTCATTATGGATTAATTCTGGATCTTGCCTTCAAAAACATTCTTTGAACACTGGTGAAGCAAAATGGCTGTTGTTGATAAGCACACAGAAAACAAACACTGTTGGTAACTGAGAGAAAAGGTAAACTGGCTTTTAGTACAAATAAAGCACTCGCTCTATTTCTCTACCTTCCATCATAATTTTAATTTCCAAAAATTTTGTACTAGTAAACAAAACAATTCATAAATATTTATTTTGTGTAATAAATAATGCTATGTTTATTTAGACTGACATAAGAGTTGAGCTTTTCATGATGTGGATTGCTGTGGATTTTTAGATCATCAGACCATCATTACTATTAAATTGATAGCAAATTGTTTAAGAGTACCAAGTATATTGCATTATTTTAATCCTAACCAATTATTATTGACCTCTTTATCAAACAAAGCTGATAACGCCATTGCACTTGTTAATTTGTGGTGGATACCATTATAAAGCATGGCATCAATAACCTATAAACTAAATAGCATTATGTTCTGAAAGCTCATATAACATGCAGTAGGATTTGCTGAGGAATTAGAAAAATCAGCTCTGCTGATAATATTTGACTAGAATTGGTAATATCCTTAATACTTTGAAAAATGCTTGACTCCTTGACAAAGCACTAAGGAAAGGGACTGGAGAGAAATTAACCTTACCACTTGCTGGTCTGATAGTGACTAATCACTGGTTTGACAAAACCTTAAATAAAATTCCTGGGAGCCAAAAATAGACTTGAAGAGAAAGACTATTACCAAAAGTCTTTTTATGCTACATACTCTGGATATATCTTGTAAAAGAGATTAATAAGCATACTATACAGACCCCTTTGAGAAGGGCATAGCACAAATGGTTTCCAACTGGAGTAAATGATTCATAGCTTTTTATCTTGATCCACTAGGTTTTCAGTCCTACATGCTCCCTTAAAATGCAATTTCTAAGATACAATGCATCATCTAAAATACCTGCTACAGAACCCAGTTCGAGTAAGTGGATGAAAACAAGATGTCCCACTTAAACAAAAAAAATGGTGTTTTAAAGCAGAAGATTATGCAGGACGTAACAATTTTATGCCAATTTTCTTTGGCATCAGTTTTTAAGAAAAGCCTGAAAAAAAATATTTTCTGGTCTTCTAATATTTGTTCCTTCTTAACATGCTTCACAATGTGGTTAAACTTACTTTGGGTTTAATCCACGCTAATTGGCAGACAAGACTGCAAATTTTATGAGTTCTATTGCTGATAGCCCAAAATGGCTGTATTCAGAGGGATCAGTTTTGGGTGCAGTTAATCTTTTTCAGTACAAGACTGGTTGGCATGCAAGGATGAATTCAGTGTCTACATCCCGAAGTTAGACCTTACCTTTTCTAATTCCAGAGCTATAGTTGCACTAATTAGGCTGTTATAAACCTTAAAGAGCCTTCAAGCTTTTGCTGAATTACAGGGTTCCCAGGAACCCTTCTGATGCTGGTGAGAGCAACATTGCGACCGAGTCTCCCATCCCTCACAAGCCTCGTACTTACTGGGTTGGCTGTCTGAGTGGTCCATCAGGCAGCTTCAGAAAGGGCTAAAGTTAGGTTTTTAGAAAGCTAGAAGTGTTTATGTACTTTTGTTTCCACCTGCTATCTAAAAAAGAGCTTCAGAAAACTTGAATCAGATCAGGCATATTTCAGCGATTATATGAACAGATTTCTCTAAATCCTAGTAATATACTCAAAACATGCATATTATTTTGTGACTTCTGCTGGCAGAAAAATAGTTCTATATGCACATTAACTTTTTTTTAAGGAAGCTTCTTATAAAGCTATCTTTTCTAAGTCTTTGACACTGAAATCCTCAGAATATATTAAAATAGATTGTCTCAGATTAGTTTTGTACATCATGAATCTCCTGTGAGAAATAAATGGATTTAAATAATATGCTCCAGCATTCATAGTTCTGCAGGGCTTCTAACAAAGTGATCCAAATCAATTCTCCTGCACATTCACACACATGGAATATTCTGATTTGAGTTTCTAAGGAGTTTACAATGACTGTAGAATTATTATGTGCCAAAACCACTCTTCTGAAAAAGAAGAAAGGAAGTATAAAACCCCTCTTAACAATTCTGCAGCCTCTGTAATCCAATCATTTAAACATAGAGATCTGAAATATTTTAAAGAATACTTTGACAATCCTGAGTTACCTAGAGAAATATCAACTAAATGTCTATGTAATGCCAGGATCTGCTAAACAACAGCCATTGTGAGTCATAAATTACTTCTTTTCTCTAAACTGAGGCATTTCTTCAACTTGAACAAATCATAACTTAGCGATAATAATATGGTATGCTCAGATCAGTGAAAACATTAAGTTTTTTCTTTATTTTAATGCGTTATTTTTGAAGTTTTCTATAAAGCCCTAAATAAATATGGAAGGTAATGAGCAGTCTTGCCCTAACACATTATCATAGCAGGTCAAATATTTTTGCTATTTTGTACCAATCTCAACCAATATCTGATGATATATAAGAAATACAAATTCTGCATCTTCYTTTGCAGTTCTTATTTTTGAATTAAATATCCTTTTGAAGATTTAGCACCACATCCAGTTAGGTTTATTCTCAATCATACTATGATCTGCATATAATCCTAAAAAGGAATTTGAGGAGGAAAAGGGCTTATTCAGCCAAATAGTCTATGACACTTGCTCCTCAAGGAGCTTGCCCTACATACTGTTTACTTTTACTGATCTGACAGTATTTTTATCCTTCTATTTAATTATTCATGGCTCTGGTGCTTTTCTTTCATGGTTTTGTGCTTATTAAAGCTGTAATAACAGCTGAGACAAGGGTTAATGCTAAAAATATTATGAAAGAACCAATATGTAAATTTTGGACATTGTAATACAAACCCCACCTACTGGTACCTGAGCTTACACTTCAATTGACATCATGTTCATGGATATCACATAAACTTCCTTCTCTTAAGTGGTATATAATGGCTTCCTAATAGAATTACTCTGGGGATTAGGGAGAAAATGGATTTTTAATGATTATATTCGTAATTTAAAAAAAGAAAATGACAATTAGATTTTTTAATCTAATCTCCCACATAAAGTGGGATTTTCCCAATAGTATATTTGTACTTGGCTTTTTTTGAGTTTAGTTCTAAATAATGCAAGCAATATGGCTTCTATAACTTCCCTGTTTTAGCTGTACTTACTTATCTAATATCACAACGGASTTTTGAAAATGGAATTAGTAGTGTATGCTTTATAACTAAATCACCGTAAGAGCTAACAATAATGAATTATTATGCCCTAGTTTTAAAAATCACTTTTATGAGACTCAAAATAAATTTACTTTGTTCAGTCTCTTTTTTTTTTTTAATTCATTGCACCGTTTACCTAGCCATTGAGTGATTTCACTAATACAGTGTGAGAAACCTAGCAATACTAGAATAAAGACATAGAATAAACTAGAATTGGCTTGAGCCAATATTCTGGGACTTCTAGACTAATCTGCAATTATTGCTCAAGATCATCTTTTTTTCCAGCAGGATACATTCACTTTTGATGATTTCTGTGAGACCACTGGAAATCATCCAGTGATGTCGCTTCCTCTCAGAGGTGATTTTGGGGGTTATCCTCCCCAGTGCTGTTGTACTCAAAGCAACGTTTCAAATACAAAGCAAAGCAAATCCTTGATCGGTTGTTAGAAAAAAATCACAAGAGTATTCAGAATTTGTCTTCAGAAAAAGAAGTGAATAGTAAGAGGATCTTATTCACACAGGCAAAATTTGGCAGGGGAAGATTAATCTTCATAAATTTTTCTATAGTTATTGCACAGTCTGTCCATTTCCAGACTTTAGTTTGGTTATTCCAGTGAGATAGAGAAAGTCAGATCTGCTGAAATGATTCCCCATGGCAGAAAATGTATCTGAAAAGCTCGAAAAGCTTATGGTTAAATTATGTTATAAAAACAAAAATATTAATTTCTTGGGACTGTTCTCGTATCTTCAGATTCTTTAAAACAGTAAAAGATTATGACAGAAAGTCCTGAAGGGACTTATAAAGTATATAGGAAAGACAAATTTGCTTCTGGATATACATCTTATTTTATGAAATAAAAGTGTAGTTGTTGAGTACACGGTCTTTATTGTTTCCATACTGTATTCTTTTGGTTATCAAACAGATGTTATTTGTTGTGAGGAAAAAAACAAATTAGAGACTGTTCAGTATTAACATTTTGAATATTTCAAAATGTTACTAGAAAAATCGTAATTTTCTATTTGTTATTTTTAAGCAAAGAATGCAACTACACACAAATAATGGTCTCTTTAACAAATGGTTCTGAAGACAATGAGTTCACCTTCTGCAGTTTTCGCAAAGCTCTTTGTATCAGTTTCTATAGAAAGCCAGAGATGAATATTTGTTCCCTATCCTTTGATTACAGGAATTCTTAAGCTGGAAGAGAAGAGAGAAACAGTGCTTGCATAAAATGAAACCGTCTTCAAATCTCTCCCCAATATCATATGTTCAAGAATATAATCTTAAAATTAAGAGATTCTCAGTCCTCTAGAAGTTAAGGATAATGTTAGCATTGACCACATTGAGAGCAYATTCACTGCATCTTACCCATCCCTAAATTATTGCTCAACAGAAACCAGGAATCCCTGGGAATGACTAGAGAAATAGAACAAT
Organism: Apteryx rowi; assembly: GCF_003343035.1. Lineage (NCBI taxonomy): Eukaryota > Metazoa > Chordata > Aves > Apterygiformes > Apterygidae > Apteryx > Apteryx rowi. Next base: position 835,394 of record NW_020449308.1, on the reverse strand, counting down.
TTTTCCCTTCTCTCTATCATACTTCTAAAGAATTCTGACAACAAAGCATTAAGTGTTAAATAATGTGAAAAAAGAATGCTCTTTGTGAATTTGTTTTCATATTTGGATCCTCAGAAATAACAATTTCTGGTATGTCTGCATACATCTCTGAAAGGAATAAAATTATTCTTAAAATGAACGGAACCAAAGTGAGGGTAACTTTTTACCAAATGTCTCTTGTTGTTATGCTACTAGAGGCAAATGTAAAAAAGCATTTTCATATTTATGGTTGTACTTTGTTGAAATTTTTTACTGAATCTAATTCTTATTGACCTTTTATTCAAAAATATGTTTTTTCTTTCTTTTAGAGGGTAAACCAGTCATTTATTTCTTTTGCAGTATTTGCCTATTAAAATGGTTATTTACTGTTATTCTTTATTGTAAAAATGGAATGATTTTGTGTTGCCTAGAGACAGAACAGAAGGCTACTTTATATTATTAAAACATATGAACAAATAAAGCAATCACAGATGAAAATTACTTACTCTTTATTCTACCAGTTTGTTTACCCTTCTGTTTAGAGATAATTTTTTTTTTTTTTTGTTACAGTCACTTTATGTATGGTGACAATAAACCATTCTTACTGAAGATAGCAATAACCTTAGCAGGTTACTGGATTTTATGGTCTTTCCTTTATATTCAAAGCATTTCAGATAATATTGTAAATGGATTATTGTGCCCATTCACTAGATTGCTGGCACAAAGACGAGGCTGAGCTACAGCATTCAATCTCCGCAACTTTACTTATTGCTCTAGTTTTATTTGGATGTAAATATGATGCAAAGTGTCTTTCTTGAAAAAAAACACAAAATTATTTTAAGATGTACTTTCCAATTTACCTCATGGGACAAGCATAAAAAAGTACCATTTGTATAAGTCCATCCTCATTCAAAACAGTCATCATACAATGAAAAAAAAAMCATGATTTCATACATGATTTCAAATGCATTTTTTCAGACATCTATATTTTTTTACTGTTATTATGCAAAAAAGATGTAATTCCCTTCCTGGTTTTCAGCTTGAACTATACTTTTTTCCCTATGTATGTTTTCTACATATTTGTGTATTTCTGCATTTGACTCTGGCATATCACCGGCAGTTATATACGTGTAGTTATATACCTATACATATGTATATGTATATATAGTGTTCATTAAATAGCAATTAAAAAAATATGCCTTTTGTTAAACATTTCCACCCCCAAGTGGAAATTTGCTAGGAAATGTAAGCAAATTAAAGCTCTAAACTAGGAGAAGGTTGCAGACCCTATTCACTGGACTGTTGTTCTTTTTTTTTTTTTCCCCATGGGAATTTAAGGTGTAATGCAGATGTAATCTGTAATCTTCTTCCTCCTACAATTGCTTTCATCACCAGATACCACATGGTTTCTGTTTGCCTCTTCACCTTCTGGCCCCATGACTTTTTCAAGTCTGCCTGAATAACTATTTATTAGTTATTAGCTAATTTATTTATTTGGTAAACTCACTTTACCAGAAAAAAATAGAGTCTACCATCACTCCAAATATTTCCTTGGGAGCTGAATAAATGAGAAAACTATTTTTCCCACTTCTTTAGTGAACACACTACTACCAGATAATGCTGCCCAAGGTGAGCAGACAGTTGTTTCTATATGCTGCTTACCACTGTGTGCAACTCAGACTGGTTCCTAAGAGGAAGGTACCTAGTGCTGCCTACCTTCAGTTGCATGGATCCTTCATTTCCTAAGGTCTTCAGAGCTGCCTATGTCTCTTCATTGACTGTGCTAGAAACTTGGTTTATTTTTGAAGAATAGATCCTAACTGTGGAGTCAGGCATCTGAAAGGTTCATGAGGTAGTATCTCAGTTTATCATCTAAGCAAGGACAATTAACTTGAGGACMGGACTGCCATTCAGAGAGGCCCAGAGCCCAGACAGGCTGGAGGAACGGGCCAACAGGAATCTCATCAAACTCTGCAAGGACGAATGCCAAGTCCCGCCCCAGGGAAGGAAGAGCCCCTGCAATGACACAGGCAGAGGACRGAGGGGCCAGGGAGCAGCTCTGCAGGGAAGGGCCAAGGAGCAGCTCTGTGGAGAAGGCCTTGGGGTCATGGCAGGCAGCAAAGGGGTCAACAGCACCCCGGGCTGTATGGACAGAAGCACAGCTAATCAACCATGGGAAGGGATTATCCTATGCAGCAGCTCATCAGACCACATCTAGACTACTGCRCCCAGTTTTGGTACCCCCAGTACAGGAATCACAGAATGGTTGAGGTTGAAAGGGACTTCTGGAGATCATCTAGTCCAACCCCACTGCTCAAGCAGGGTCACCTAGACAAAGAAGAAAGACCTGGACAAACTGAAGCAAGCTCAGCGGATGGCCCCCAAGGTGGTTGSGGCTGCAGCAATTGCCCCATGAGGAGAGGCCGGGGGAGCTGGGCTTGCACAGCCTGGGGAAGGGACAGCTTCAGGGGCATCAAACAGCCCCCCAGTGCTTATGAGGGGTCATTGAGGAGCTGGAGCTGGGCTCCTCACGGGGGGCATGGTGAGAGGGAAAGAGACAACCAGTACAAGTTGAAATGAGAGAGGTTCAGACTGGATATAAGGGGAAACTTTTTCCTGTCAGCACTGTCAGGCAGTGGAGCAGGCTGCCCTGCAAGGTTGTATCATTTCTGTCCTTGGAGGTTTTCAAGACCCAACTGGACACAGTCCTGAGCAGCCTGGTCTGACCCCAGAGCTGGCCCTGCTTTGGCAGGGAGTTGGACCAAAGACCTCCTGAGGTCCCTTCCTGCCTGAACTAGCCTGTGATCCTATGAACACCTTATTTTGCTGGCAATACAAAACCAAATAAACAATTCAACATCTATACAAACATATGAAATACTCTCTTCAGAAGTAATTGCAGCACTGCTTACTATAGAATTTTAAAAAGTAAATAAAAAAGAATTAAGAGCTAACATCTCAATTTATTTCAAAAAGAACTTCCTGAGTACTTTAAAAAGCCCACCCTTTTAGAGTCACACATCTCTAAGACAAGGAGGGCTTTTTTCTTGCATGATAAATACTATATGGGTAAATAATATGTGAGTTGTGGTAAAACAGCTAATGGTAATTGGTATTTGCCTAACAATTTGTGAACCATATAAAGCAGCCTGGATATTGTGAATGTTCTTTTATGTGAGTTGGTTAGTTGTTTGCCGTCATTTGCTGAATTTGTTGCATTATATAAAGAGACAATTCCGCTTGCATGCTACTTTGGGATCAAAGAATGACTCACAAGCACTATTTGTCTGTTTTGTGACAACAAGTCTTTGTACCAATATTCTTACTGAAGATATCAGAGCTCCTAACAGGATGCAGGATTTTTATGGTGCTTTCTTCATTCTCTAACTATTTCATGGCAGGTCACCAAATATTTTTGTAAGTGGGTCATTGAGCCCATTCACAGTTTTTCTTTTTTTCCCTATTTTGATCCAAGATACAAAATACTCTTTTTTTTTTCCTTACAGTATTAGCCTCCTGAGAATGAGCTGCAGAGACATATCAGTGCACAGATATATATATATTTTGCATTTTCTAATACCAGAGCACAGTGAACAAGGTCTAGGAATGAAAACTAAACCAGGAAAATACCCCAATCCCCTGAACAGAAGCTTAGTGTTTTTTTCTAAAACTTGGTCTGAAATATTTAACATATAGATATACCTATATATGTGTATATCTCCTTTCTGGTTAGAAGATATATGAATCCAAGGATTTTTAGTTTTCATAGACTGATTTGAAACTTTTTAGTTTCTTGTTAGATCACCATAGCTATTGCTTCCAGAGACTTAACCTTTAGGTCATACTCCATGCTGCCTGGCAGAAAGTTTCAGCTACATGGAGAGCTGAAACTCTGAAAGTGCCAGCTTCTAAGTTCCCTTGTGCTTCTAGTTCCCAGCTCCTTCAGTTCATATCTGCGGATTTTTAAAAATCCTGTTCATACTGAAGTTTGAAGACCTAATGTTCATTTTAAATCAAATAAAACAAATGGTGACAATTTAGGTTAAAAAAAAAAAAGAATCTTTTTTGACAGTTTAATACTAATGGGCTTTATGTGAAATTACTAGAAGACTGTCAGTGTTTCTTCTGCTATCTCCCAAACAATAAGTGCAATAAGTGCATGCGCCCCTACAGATTTGCTCTCTGGAACAGGGACTGATGGAAAAGGTGAGCATGAAAGAGAGAGAAAAATAAATACACATGCTCTCCAACCACATCCTTGCTAGCCTCTGTTGACTACAGGCATACATAGTCATTCCTGTCGTAGGATTACTTTTGTCCTCCTCCCTCCTGCCTTCTCTTCCCCTCTTCTCTCTTTTATGCCACATCAGCAAGAGACTTCACTGGTGCCATGCCTTTGAGAATTAGAAAGTAGAACTCTCCTCCTTTTACAAATGGAGAATCTGAAGCAAAGAAGCTGAAACCCCAAGTAACAGAGAAAAACATTTTTAGAATTAATAATAGAATAAAGAAGTACATGGCTCCCAGTCCTGAGCTCAGCCTGCTATAAAGTGAATGTTTTCATCAATGATTTGAAAGTAAATAGAAAATCACTGATAATAAATTTTGCAGATGACTGATGCAATGAGGATAAAGCACCCAGACAGCATGATACAAAATCACTTAGAACTCTGATTTTTTTTTTCCAAATAAAAAATCTTTATTTAAAGCAAAGTGCAGAGTTATATAGAGACAAGGAATGGAAGCCATAGCTACAGAATGTGTGTTAATATGAGGGAAGCAATGGACAGTATCCTGGAAATCAATGACTAAAAAAGCCCTAGGGTTTTTTAGATCAACTGAAGAGAAGACTCCAGTGCAATGGGCTGATGCTATCTTTGGATATATAAGCAGAGAGCAGCTTGTAAGAACGGGGAGATGACTTCATCCCTGCTAAGAACACAGCCATCCTTTCTGAGTTATGTTATGTTATGTTATGTTATGTTATGTTATGTTATGTTATGTTATTTTATTTTAAAAGATTATCAGTGTGAATGAGGGATAAGCCAAAAAATGTAGGAACTGGAGAAAATGACAGAGAGCAACAATAGGATTCATCTCTTTTAATTTCAGATGTAATCACTATAGACAGTTGAGCTGGTCCTCTAGGCCTCCCTTAAAAGTCAATCCAGTTCTTGAGACTTTGGAGCCCCAATCTGCTGAGTTTTTGCTCAAAGAAGATTGAGATATGACTTAACTGCAATGTAAAAGTACTTTTCTGATGACAAAAAAAAATGTTTACTTAGCAGCAGAAAGTCATAAAAGGAAAAAAACAGCTATAAGCTAAAGTGAGACAAATTCAAATGAGGTATAAAAGATGCAGGCTTTTCAGTAAGAGTAAGTAATGATGATACATTAATCTAATGGTTAGTGCATTATGTTGACTTCAACCCCACTAAGAAGTTGTTTCAGGAGCATAAAATTTAAGTGCAGAATTATTTTATCTCACAAAACACATCTTTGCCTAGGGAAAGGACACAGCTGTGAAGATGCTGCTTGGCTATAATATTGCAATCTCAATGGGAACACAGGTTAACTTTCAGACTACCAATAAAGAAGGGAGCTGAATCTTATGTTCTAGCCTAGGACCAAAAGATGGCTCGCCTGAAATTTCTGCATACCCATTAAGGATGGCATGGAGGGCTCTTTCTAGGACAGGTGAATGGCAGAGCTGACACAGAGCACAGCAGGGGGAGCTATAGGGTATTTTGACATTCTTGCAGAGCCAGTRTTAAACTGGCAGCACTAAGTATTAGCATAAGAAATCACTCATCAGAATTGACCCTTTGATTAAACATTTCAATTTTGTAAATTGGTGGAAGCTCCTTTTCCCTCCAGGATGGAACCGTTCTTCTTTCCATGGAATTTTTCCATTAGTGTGTAACCATTTTATTTTGCAGCTATTTTTTTCCTGATCAGATTTTCCTTCTCTTACACTGCTCAGTGTACCAGAGCAGAGACCAAGCCCCGGGAGGTGCTCAGTTCAGCTTGCTGAACTGCATGCCCTAAAGGGAGGCAGGTGATCACAATGCTGTGAAAACACATCGCTGCTATTCAAGGATATAAAGGGGGATTTTCATGTGGTAACCTGTGATCACCCACACAACAATCAGGGAACCATTTGTCTCTTTATCTTGTCCTCTACAGGTTGTTTAGGATAGCCATTCAGCTGCACCATGGCATTAAATCAACAGTTCTTGAAGAAATTATGTTTCTCACAGAATCTTTAAGTTTTGAGACATATCACCTTTCCTGTACAATACAACACAAACCAGTAATTCCATTTTAAATGAGAAGTGTTAAGCTGTATGAGAAAATGGATATTAACTTTTCCTTTGATTTCCTCTAAATGCATTCTACAGATAACCCAGTTTTCTTGCTGTCACTTACAGGGATTTTATGTTACTTATGACAACTGTTGTTGAGGGTTATTTTCTTCTAATGGTGAATCATTTTTATATATAAAACGAGACATTGTTCTGGTAAATATAGAGACAAAATCATAAAAAATAAGTTTGCAGCATATTTTAGAGATTTTGGGGGGAGGGATGAGGTTTTAAATTACTGCCTGGTAGAAAAGCCCATATTCCTTTAAAAATAATAATTTTAAATAACTGAAGCAATGTAAGACAGTCTAATTACATTACTACTATGCCATGAATGTGAAACAATATAATTACATTACTATGCCATCAATGTTCATATTTATATGCTCTTCCTGTCATTAAAGTAAAAGAAAAAAGACAAACGGATTTTATATAGAAATGAACTCTTTCCTAAAATATTATTTGAGAAAGAACTGAAAAATAAAAATAAACACTACATCTAAATATACTACATGATCATAAAGACAGCAACTGGTCAGACCACAGTTGGAAATTACTGAAAAAAATATGAATCAAATCTGCATGTTAAATTGCATTTTAACTAATCTGTTACAGGGAGGCAAGGGATATACAGATATGTCATGGAGTGAACAACAGGGAAAACAGAATGGATTTTTAACTAGCATTTTCAGTATCTGGTTATTTAATTTTAAGACAACAACACAGACTAATCTATTGTATCTTTTAAGCCAAGAAGTTGATAGTGGCAATTACATGCATTTGCCTACTTATTAAATGCCTCACAATGTTTGTAAAAAGAACATTGCCATGAGAATGCAAAGAAATTAGATTAAAACAAAGCTCAAAACAAACAACAGACTCACTGGTGACTTAACAGACCTCCTGTGTGAAGCAAAATAAAATGCTGAAATAAAGAATAACCTTAGCCTTTCTAGACTAACATGGCTATGATAGCAAGTTTTTTTCTAGGCAGAAAACCTGTTTAAGTCCCACTCTTGCAGAGTGTCGCTTACAGACAGGGATAGCTTTGCACATATGACTAGGCCTTCTGAAATCAATGGACCCACTTACGTTCCTAAGTGTTTGCAAAATCAGAGACTGCATATCTTGTACAAACCATTTCCCAAATGCAAAATCCAGTAGCTGTAATTTAATATTTACCATCTGCCAACAAACTAGGCTTTATCTAAAAACACCAGACTGTAATGTACTTTCCACTAGAGAAGAGGTTTCTCTATTCTTATTTCCCTGATTAGTCAAAAGCTAAACAATGTGAAACTGTTTTCTCCAGTTGCAACCACATCTATATTACAGGAGGAACAACTCCCCCAAATGGTAGCCCATTTATCAAACTGAAAGGCGGAGTTAAGAAGCTCGGCTCCTCTGGCAGAAATCCTATTTATCATACCTCAGGAGAAGCACTGTAGCACAACATCCCTTTTGCAGTAAGCTTTGCCAGGACGAAAACTACTGCAAAAAGTTTTCACAGCTAAGTAAGTGAGATCATTAGGGTTAAAGAATGAAAAACAGCGCAAAGAAAACAACCCAAACTTCAACAAAGGTTATCCTAAAAGGAAAAATAAGTTGCTGTGTCCCAAAAGATGAAAATTTGACAGAACTATTGCAACTGTGATGTAATAAAACCAAATATAATAAGACATATATGATATATAAGATCTTATCTTTTATATAAGATATATTTGATATTTGATATATAAGATATTTGTGATAATATTAAGTCATAACAGCGCAAAGGAAGAAACCATGCTCAGCCCTTGACAGTGGAAAGTCAATGGGAGAAGTTAATATAGAAGGAAATATTTAGAAGAGAACTCAGAGAAATAATAATATAAATAAATCATGCAGAAATATTRTTAGCAATACTTTGGGGGATGGATAAGGATTCCATTAGGAATAACAACTATATCCCTCAGAATCCCAAGGAAAAAAACTTCCAAAATTACTACAAACATATGAATGCAAAACAGCAGTACACTATTAACATTTCAGAATAAAGAGTTATGGACAAAAGGACAAACCTGTAAAAACTTCCCCTCATCCACAGCAGCAGTAAAGCTTTACTTTCCCTAATACATGTAATTCTTAATTATACTTGTTATGATTTCATTTTAGTCTTTGCTGTTGCTCTCAAAACAATGCACAAGGAAAGAATAAGTGGAGTACTTCATACTGAGCTGCTTCTGGGAGGTATGAACTGACATCTGACAGTTTTCAGTTGTGCTCACAAAAGGCTGGTGATTACTAAGAACTGGCTGGCAACCGAAAAATATATAATTTCTCAATTGCCAGCAATGACAAATGAAGAAAAAACAGGAGGAAGAACTTTTCCCTCTCTTCTTGTGCACTTCAGTGTATACAAGTGCTGCCTGTTTTTGTTAGGGAAGCCATATAATAAAAAAAAATCTTCTTCTCAAGTCAGAAACCCTTGCTGCTTCAAGCATTTCTCTAGACACTTTTGAATGCAATATAGTCTTTGCACACAGGATTTTTTCAGGTGTTTTTATGCTAGGACTCACAGTTGGGGGTAGTCACCTGGGACGTGGCCATCCCAAATTTATCTCTCTTCTCCAAATTATGTACTTATGTGTACAATATCTCTGATGTACCCCTCCCACTTTTTCTGCCCCAACAAAAATGAGACCCCTGGTGTGTATTTAAGCTGCAGTGCAGAGTGACTCTCTCCCAAACAGTACTTCTGTCCTGGATTTCCCAGTGTGCTGTAATCAAAATCAATATATTTTAATGCAAACTTTTGTTTTTGACAAAACAGAACTTTCCAGCAGGATAATATTGGCTATTTAAAAATCAGGAAACAAGATATCAAAATATTTATGATATATTCAATTCTCTTTCTGATTTTCTTTCCCATTCTCCTCATCTGTCCTTCCGTATTTTAAGGTTGTCTTCATATTCTTTCACTTAGTACAAGCATATTTTTGCTCCTTACAATAAAATAAATAATACAGAAAATGAGTGACATAGCAACCCAAAATAAAGGATAATTCTTGTTTTATGGTCAAGTCACAGGCTCATGAACATCATTTTTGCATCTTTTTAGCCTATGATCTGATATAGATGGATTTATGATCACCAGCTGAGGATTTCATGCCAATGTTTGAATATGATAGCATGTATGACAGATTTTACTATTGCAGATTGTGTGTTTACTTGCAATTGAAGGCTTTGAATAATTTAAACACATTTGTTTAAATATTTGGACATCATTATTGTTATATCTTCTCAAATCTCAAAACAAATTCTCTGCATGTGTTTGTGTTTTTGACTTCGCTTTGACTCTGCCATGTTTTGCTGCTTCTGACAGTATAATATACTGTGGTAGAGATGAGAATCAGACCCTACCTATCTTGAAGATACTTATGTACTATTATGTGGTCAACCTGAAGTCAGATTGATAGTTGTTATTTAAAAAAAGGCTTTGTTATTTCAATAACAATACACTTGGTAATCACCAGGTTAAATTCATGGAGTACTTACGTTTATGCTACTATCCTCTCTGTCTCCTAAGTTTGCATAAAGATGGGGTTTAGAAAAAAGGAACAAAAGAAAAAAAAATGGAGAAAAAGTCTCTGAACACCCTTTCTGTGAATAACTTAACATAGAGAACCTACAGATACCTTAGCTCTTAAGGGATTAGCCAGTAGGGAATAGGGGATTTCAAAAATATCAGGGAGATATAAACATGGGTGCCTATCTGCTTAAATTGACAGAAAAGTCAAACAACTGGTGGGAGAAATAAAGTGTAATTACCCCTCTACTACAGATAGGACAATGAAACAAAATCATGCAGCACATAACCCAACTGAATGTCAGGTGTTTATACTCTTTTGAGAATAAGGCCTAAATAAAACCAAGGTAAAGCAGGAAGTCTGCTAATATTTGAAGGTGAACCCCATTCTTTCAAACTTAACTGAAAGTGCACCCTTTCTGCTCAATAGCATAAATCCTAAACACATTCATAGAAAGCTTAACATTGACTCAAGAAGATTTGGATAAGAGCCATAATATCAGCTGAAGCAGTTTTTGTTCAGGATAAACTTCCTTAAAATCAATGACAGCTTCATTTAAAACTCTSAATTAAAAAAAGAAAAAAAAGAAGGAAAAAAAAAGGACCGGTCTCTATAAGTAGCTGTAATCTGAACTATGCACAGTGACTACCAACTATTTATCTGGAGTTACTGTACAATTAACACAWCAGTAGTCCTTTCAAATATAAAATTAGACCTTTAACAGATTCAGTTCTGTGACATTTTGTAGAGCATCAAATATGTTAAAAGTCTGTTCAGCCATCTACATAAGACACAAGTGAAAAAAGTTAAACCTTATATACTGAAATGTCAATGTCAGTTTGAAGCCCCATTAGCACTGGAGAAGTCATTCTTTGCCTTAAAAAGTGAAAAACATGAGTCAGTTCAAGCTTTCACTACATTTTTGACATGATCTCAGTCATTTTTGAGAGTCTTTTTTTAATCCAAATATTTTTTAACAAAGCAAGTGAAAATCAAATTGGAAATGCCGTACATCTTAGACTGTCAGCTTCCTTTCAGATTTTTCCTGTCCAGCTCTGCTTATGAGACTTCTTACACAGATGGACTAAACACACAGTTGGCAGCAACAATACAGTGGATACACAGTTGAATTCTCCATTGTGGGTCTCAAAAACTCATTTAGGCAGGAAAATGATGTAGCTACCTAAGTTCAACTGAAGGTATTAAAGTATTGCAAAAGTATCACCAAACCCAGAAGTTAAGAGCAGGAAGTCAAGAGTAGGATTCCTTTTCTATTAACTTAAGCAATATCTGAGTCAAGGGCCTTGCTGAAGCTTATCATCTAGGTTCTTCTTTTAGCCAGTCAATGGAAACTGCCTAAAGGCAACTTTGCCCATTTTTCATGTAGGCTAAGAGTCTTTCTTTTGGTCTTTCTATGTGACACTTAAGGGGTTGCTATGAGATTCTCAGAATTTTTCAGATGGATGGTTATGAAAAATATTTTATGCTAAATTCTAGAGCAGTTGTATACACATTACTGCTGTGTGAGTATACACACAGCTGCAAATGCCACGTTCATAAGCTGGGTTTCATACAGGATCTTCAGAGCCTTCACATAATCCTGCACTGGCCAGTATGGCCAAAGGACTGGCRTTTGTAATTGATATCAATAGCAGGCCATGTTTTGAGTGATATATCCTTTCATACTCTTGCCCTATTATGCAAGTAAACTTAGTGATAGAGTGACATGCAGTGACATCAATGCTATATGAAGATAAATTTYTTTTGTCATCACGACTGTGCACACAGAAACTTCAGAATGTCCCATATGATATTTGGAAGGAGAAGAAAAGAACAAAATCAAACACAAGATAAAAACCCTAAGGGCAAATGAGATCCTTACTGTGATCTAAATATCTAAGAAACAAGAAGCAAAGTTTCCCTGAACAGAGGAGACCGATTGGTGTGCTACTTATAAAGAGTCCTGCAGTATCTCTTTCAAAATAGCTCCCTCTGTAGACACATGTCCTGAGGTAGAAGAGGGAGGGAAGCGTCTGGCTTTATTTATGGCCTTCTCAAATCAACACATGCTATCTCAGTTATAAAGGTGGGTAGTCAATATAAATTTCTCTAATTGCCATGCAAACCTGAAAATGAATTATACTGCAAGAAAAAGACCATTTTGTGAGAATCCCACTGTAAGCTGCTCTGCTCAAGGCTAGACAAGTATTTACACAATGTACATAGATCATTATCAACCACGTTTCTAGTTCAAGTCTAACCTGACACTACAGAAGAATAATATRTACACTTAAGGGTGGTGATTCTTCTTGTCTATTCCATTAGTCCAGTTGTCTATTCCATTTTCATTATTATTGGTCTTTAAGCTCAGAAGTTGTTTTGTTCTCACTCAAATTACTGCCTTTGGTAAAAATGCTTATTTCAATTCCCACTTTATTTGCTATCTAATCCCTATAAAGAATCACTTGCTTCTTTATAGTCATTTTATTTCTATATCTCACTTGCAATTCACAGAAAGGAAAGCATTAGGAATGCCCTCCGACTTACTTCAGGACTGTGGCTCTCAAGCTGTTATGCAAAACCTAGATCATGCATAATATTTACAGTGATTAAATACACATAAAATGGACACAAACACTATTAAAAACAATGTGGCAGAAGAGCTATTGTTTTATTCTTAATGCATCTTTCCAAAGCATCTTTTCCATTGGAAACTCTTAAAAACCTTTTATAAAATACCGGCTTTGTCTCCTGTATTTATTTATTGTTCAATAACACTTCCAAACTCCTAGAAACATCACCGAAATCTGTTTCAGCCCATCATCTTTCTGAGAGTTTAATATTATGAATGGATGTTAGAGTGACTAGAAACCCAAACATTGAATGCTAACTTATAATAAAATATTCACTTGAAAGAAGATTACAAATGACAACATCGTTTCCATTTTTATTATTTTCATAAAAGAAAACATTGTTACACATTTTTCAAAAGAGGTAAGAACAAGAAGATATCAAATCAGTTCCCTCGATATTGTGTCATGATAGGAAAGGATGAATTAAAAGAACCCTACCAAATTCAAGGATAAAATTCAGTATGCTGTTTGATAGTAGGTTATGAAAGACTGCAACTGATAGAATGAGACCATGCTGTTATAAGAAGAAGAGATTAGACAGAAGTGATATATGATAAATTCCATGTAATTTATTTGGTTTACTTTTATTCCTTGCTAGGTTCTAACTCTCATACAGGTAGTAAATGTGTTTACTGCATTATAAGAGAATAAGAAAATGATACCATCAGACTTGCTAGTGAGAGAGATTTTGCTCAGAAAATCAGTTTTTCAAATCTGACTTTTACATGATTTCATTGCATAAAATAAACTATGTATTTTCTTTATGGCTTTACTTCCAGCTTTAGTTATGTAGAACACAGAATTTATGAGTGTTTGTCTGAATAAATTTATGCAAACCAGAGGAATAACAAAGTCTCTCAACTTCTTTTACTGTGGACTTGATTATTTGTCAAAAAAGGCCATTTTAAAAATGCATTACTTGTGGTAGCTCTACATAGAAATGAAGAGTATCTTTTCAACAGAAAAGAGAAATAAACAATGACAAACTTTTAAGTTTGATTTAATAGTTCATAAATAAACAAAAAGTGCTGCTCTTACTGTTACAAGTACAGATAAGCAAATGGTATAATTCCCTTTGTCTTTGTCATCTCATTTTCTTTCTTTACCTCCTGTCTTTTTGTACTGTGTTTTCAATGTTTGTTACTTTTTCAAGTACTGTCATGTGCAAGCTGCACTGAGTCCGATGTACTGGAAGCAATGTTTTGGAAGCAAGTGAATAGCAAAGAGTTACTGTAACACTGAAATTAAATTAATACACCGTCTGAACCAAAACATACCCCCCCCCTTTTTTTTTGTAACATTCAGCAGCTGGGTCACCTTCCTATGTTATCTCATGCACTCCTATGCCATTTAGAAATAGTATTCACTGGGTAGGTCAACACATAAGKCAAACTGGATACAAGTAAAGATTGCAGGCATGAAGCTAGTAAGCGCCCTAACAACCAAACCAAAGGCTGCACTGCCTAGAGAGGTAAAATGAGACTCTGCTTCCTTTTGACGTTCTCGGCGTGCAAACTAGTAAATGAAGTTGCCTCCAAAGGCAATTAAGACTTGATGGCACTTTCCTTCCAAATCATATGCCCTGGCAGAAGACAACAGACAAACCAACAAAGAAATCAGGCTAGTAGAACCACTATGCAGAAGCTGAAGCTGGACATTTGAATATTTGGCAGTTTTTGACTGAAATTTCTTTGTCCACATTTTCCTAATTCTCCCTCCTTTCCACTTGTCTTAGCTCTCCTGTCTTTAGTGCGTTCACCTCAGTTATCCTTCCTCTCTGCCTATTTCCTCTTTCTTTCCACTTAGATGACCCTCCTAAGAATCCCTTCTCTTCAAATAAATTCTCCTACCACCACATTCTTTATGTTCCTCTGCCATCCTCCTTCCATGTGAGTGCCTGTCTACATTAAGTTTTTAGTACAGAGACTGCCCACTGCTCTGTCTATATATTTCTTAACACAGATATCTTTCTTGTCTGTCCCACAGATATAAAATCTGATTAATACTAAGATCAAATGCTGCCTCAAGTGAGCACAAATATTTCCCCTGAAGCCACCAAAGGTTATTCATATTTTATAGCTTATATTCATCCTATATACTTGTATATATTAATATTTTTTTAAAAAAAAGAGGACACATCCTTTCTTAGTGAAATTGAAGAAGAGGGGAAAAAATCAACAATCAGTCCATCTCCATCTTTTCAAAAGCTTCCCAAACAATTTTGTAGTAGTAATTAAACATGATATTGACAATGATCCCTAAGAGTATTGTGGGTCAAAGACATATAAATAAGGATACAAACACAAAACAGAACAAGAAAATGCTAGTCTCCAGCTTTGGAAAATAAATCATATAAAGGATGAATTGCTCACAGGGTTATTAGGAAATTAAATACATACATGACAGTTTATCTTGACCAGGTCCTGATGTCCGTAAGTAAACACAAAGGACAGAATTATGCTTGCAAATTTTGTAAAAATTCATAGAAAATTAACATTTACTGCAAATGATATCCTTGAAAATCAGTAGAGCTTCATCATTTTTATTCTCTCTGAGAAACAACAATATATATGCCTGCCTATAACTACAGTGTATCACATGGTGGGTGCATAGAGTTGCACCTGCAAGCAAGTGGACTAAATTTTCAGACATTATCAATGAAACTCTGTGTACCTACCACCAAAATTCTGCATGACAACTCCTTGTAATAATAATAGCATTCAATTGCTTCAACAGTGATAAAAGCAGGCTTTATTTAATTCAGGAGAACATTTTGCTGCTGTTTTGTTAGGTCAGGATTTTACCCACAATGTTTATACAGAACGCACACAATTAATTTGACTTAGACACTCAGAATATTTTGCTAAGATCCAAAAGCTATTTTAGGCACTAGAACATGCACAGGAAGATCAGTTTATGTGAAATCTTCCAGAAGTGAAAAACAAAGTTAAAATCCAATATCAATCTTACATGTTAGTCTAAGCTGTAATTCTTTGATGTCACAGCACAGAAAGTCCTTCAGAAAAAGAAAAGTGAAGAGATCAGTTTTAACCATCCAAATAAATTATTTGACCATCTTAATTTATGGTGTCACTTCTTCTCTGTTCTGAACAAATGCAAAATATTTCAAACTGTTGCAAGTAGGTAAGTTGTCCCAAAGCTGAGTGGAATACTAAATACTAATAAGCAAAATTCCAAAGACACACTTGGAAGTACAAAAATTCTGTGCAAGAAAAATGGAATGTAAAGTACAAAAATGTGGTGTAAGTTAAATCTTTATTCTGCATAGCGCTTAGTGTATTTTAAGAAAGGAGCAAAACCATTTTCTCTACAACTGAATATACTCCCATAGGAAGTCTAAATACTGACCTATTTCCATGGATATATTTCACCTGATTATATGTTAGAAAATTCCTGTTAATTTTTATAAAAAAGAAAAGAATTCCTTAGCAACTGTTTGCATGTTCATGAAAAATTTACAGAAGGAATAAAGACTTTGCTTATATGCAGTGTTATCTCTGAGGGGGAGAAGAACCATGCAGCATTTCCTTTATGTGAAAGATGGTCACAGTAGAGTAGCTGGCTGTACTCAGTGATGGACTGTAGCACTGACAAACTACTCTGGTGGGAAACCCCTCTATTAAGAAATAGTGTCTTGCTGGATATTGGCAGCAGATATTCTTCATGGAAGCAAGGGATCAGGCCAACACTCTGTGTAGTTAAATTAGTGACTAATGTAACTGTTAAGTACATTGGGGTTTTAGTTCAGCACTCTGATAAAGTAAAAGAGGCAATTCTTTTTGCATTCTTTAACAAATCTTCTGATACAAATCGCTAACAATTTCACCTAGTTGTCTCCTGATGTAAATGGACAATACTTCAGCTAAATCAGTGTAGCTGTTTTATTTTACATTGGAAGAGAACGTTGCTCCTTCTGCAATATGATAAGGCAAAATCCAAAGACAAGCCCAGTATACTCGTGCCAATGTAATGCAGTACTAATGCAAAAAATAAATCTAGTGTGTAGGGGTCAACTGGAGTAGAGCCTGGTGGCAATAGTTGAGTTAGAGGTCTGTTCAAAGCTAAATAAATAATATATGGATTATAAAACTGGATAATGGGACCTCTATATTCACATAGTTAAAAATATCTTAAAAAAAAAAAAAAGTAACAGAAAGGGAGATATATATAGAGAAAGAGAGGTTTCTAACAGAGGGAGCGAATACAGTATGAGGACTGGATTTGTGTCCTTTCCCAGGTTTCCCTGGAAAATACTAGTCATTTGAATAGACTTCTGGGCCAAGACATGCAAAATGTAAGGGGTTCAGTACCTATGTTAGGTAGACCAGATTCCATCTTTGTGGTGTTTCCCCCATAATCCGCTGGATGAACCTGTTTCATCATCCTTAGAGGATCAGTGGAGGTTGAGATGGAGAATAGAAAATTAACACAACCTCCCTCTCTCTCTCTCTAATTCTAGGTCCCACCCAGCCACACAGGAACTGAAGTCACATTTTCTACACTCCAAAAGACTGCTCCAAACACTAGGCCAAGGAATATTCTAGGCAAAAAGCCTAAGCACTTAGGATGAAAAGGGAAAATAATAATAATAACACAAAAAGAGCCTCAATGCATTGGGGACAAGCAAAGAGAGAAGAATTTTGAGAATTTTTTGACTCTTATTGCCATATGAGTCTATTTAGGAATCAAAGATTATTCAAGATCCTACCACCGTATAATGTTATATCAAGGCTATCCAAATCTTTATTATATTTGAATTCTTTGAGCTCTCTAGACTGCATCTTCACACTTTGGCAGGAAATTATGATCTCTTGAGACATTAAAAAAAGGCTCAGGATTGAAATTCTTTGCCACACAGTGCATTAAAGACAAAGACAATATGTTTCAGGAAACGATATTAAAGCAGAGAGTAATACATACAAAGATAAAGTAGATAAAACTTGTACTAAGATGCTCTTTCAATTTCTTCTCTTTTGTTATTGCAAGGACTAAATCAGTTATTTAAGCTGATGTTATTTTTAGAGAGGTCAATATCCTCTCTATAAATATTAATATTAATTCCTTGAATTTGTTCACTTTAGTAATATCAGGGAGTCTTTATGCATTCAGTATTTTATTGATTTCATATAAAAATTCTAAATTCACATGTCTCTAGAGTCAAGTTTAGCACATACGGTAGGTGTCTAAACTCCCATCAGAAGCAACAGAGATCTAAACAATACCATCAATGGAACTGATATCAGTTGGTTGCACAAATGTAGGTATCTATTTTAGAGAGAGCTAAATAGCTCCCTTGACTCCACTGATAGGACCTAACTCACGTGTAAACACCCACAGTAAAGATATCTAAACTTAGTTATTTGAATCTAGACCTGAATCTCCCCTTGTCCGAGTAACACTAGGTTGTCTGCTATGATGATTTTTTAGCTTTTCCCTGATTAAAGACTATTCAATCTTTTTTTTTTTTTCACATGCTATATGTTCATGTAGGAGAAGTTTCACTCTGCATGAAACATTACTCACTTCAAACATGGTAAAAATAATTCAGCTTAGAAAATTATCTGTATCATTACCAAAAGCAAAAGCTCAGCCAAGATACAAAGAAGTTAATCTCATGCTTTTGTTCTCTTTCCTTTTAGCATCCCTCTTCCCCTTCTAGTTTGAATTTAAATTTCAAACAGAAGTTTGAAACACTAGGTAATTTCTACCACAAAGGCACAGAACACAGTTCACATCTTTCTGCTTATATTAAACTTGTTTATCTCAGAAATATGCATGGACACATGCTGCACTTCTCTACTACGTTACTACACAGTTTTGTACAACCCAGAAGATAAATGACACCTTTCATCTTATAATCTTTTGTTACCTTTGTTTTTAAGCACAGATAAAAGTTTCACAAACTGTCCAACTAAAATGCCTTTAAAAAACATACTCTAATTTTAGAAAATACACTCTCATTTTTTAAAACATAGCCCTCCACCTAWACCCTGAAGAGATCCTTAAACATACAATGGTTGAATACAAAAATAAAGATTCAAACCACATGCACATCTTTGAGCATGGCTACATATACAGAGACAACTTAACCCACACTCAATTCCCAAAGCACCTTGAAATAACTTGTCTCCACAACTAAAGTTCCACTCAGTTCAAACTTTCCAGTGCTCAAGCTCTGGCCCTCCAGGATTACTGCTGCTTACTCTTACTCAGGGACCAAAGTATGTAGGGCTTCAGTCCATAGCAGGATTCCTTCCTCATCTTGATTTGCCTGAAAGCTAGATGCAGATGCCAACTGTATATAAACAGACAATGGGATAAGGATAGTGCAGAGAGAGAAGAGAATAAAAGTAGTTGCAAATAACATGTTCTCCTCTCCAGCTAACATCATTTTAGGCCATATCTTGTACACCGACTAACTGAAAACCTTCAATAAGATCATTAGGTAGGCCTGCTAGTATTTTGGTGTGGAAATAAACGAGGTAAGTGAGGTGCTACAGGTTGGACAGGCCACATGCACAAGTCAGGTGGAAGGTTTGAAGAAACATAATGTTTAATGATGCAAAGTAGAGCTTGAATTCATTCTTTCAATGTATGTTCATGGAGACACCACACTCAACATGCTATACCCCTTATAAGCAGTCATTGGGTTTCCGTAAAACATGTTGGCTGCTAATGTTGATAAAGGTTATCCCTGCAGACAAGGACTGATGGGGTTGATGATTGTCTCTGCCATATGTCCTGTACTTGTAGACAAAGATGAGGGTGTGTTCTAAATCAGGAAAATTCAAAAAATTAATATGCCTTTTACATGCAGTAGTTGATGGGTACATCAGTATTTTTTTCCATTTCTTTACCATTTGTTGACTGTCTCAAGATTATTTTAGTACATTAAAGACTTTGCATAGCAACACTGTTTCTAAAGTTTGAGTGAATTCAGTGGCAGTGAGGCTGTAAATCTTACCATTCTTGAAACGCAGCATACACCACCCATTTTCGCCATGAGTATCATGCACTCATATAAATTTTCTCCAGGAATTCTGTGGCTAAAACATAATTGCCTTGCATCTGTGCATACATTTCAATAGTTCCAAATGATTATCCATCTTTATATAGAAAGACAAACAGACAGAGMTTTATCAATCAAAATTCAATTTAAGCTGTTGATAATTTCAGTAAAAATTCTGAACATTTTTTGGAGAAAAGCAAATTTTTGTCATTGTGCTTTACAGGAGCTGTGATTTGTATTCTGCACAGCTTCATTCTCCTGTAAAGGCCAGTCTTCCTAGTCTGTGTATGTGCTAGAATACATCAGAGCTTCTCACTTGGAGAAAGGAGACAGTCTATGCCTGGCAACAGTCGATAGTAGGTTAAGTTTATCTGAAGAGTCTGTCCAGCTGAGGAGAATGGAATCAAAAGTCAAGCATATTAAATTTCATGACAGTACCACAGTAGTCATTTTTTTTTAAGAACTCTCTTATATATCTAGCTATTTGATAACTGAAATAATCAAAAATTTCTGTGAAAAAAAAAATCAGTTCCATTAGGAAAAATGGAGGTGATTTCAGTTATATCCAATAGTTTCTATTTTTATTTATTTGAATTACTGCCTTGTACTTGAAGAACTAAATGGACAGCAAAAATGATGTCTCCTTTTCATGACTGTAAGTTATTATTTCCCAAGTAACTCCATTTTTTCCCTTCTGGACTAAAACATTGTCACTAGAAGATAAATAATCTTTAGCAATTTCAGTAATTAAAAATTGTGGTTAAGTGATGACAACAACTTCATATGATCATTTAATCTATAAAGTAAGGGACAAGCTAGAAGACTTGGTTTCTTTATGGAAGGTATTTATTGAGTATAGGAATAAAACAACAGCAGTAAGTACAGCCTGCCACATACAGAATGCAGGTTGCTGAACAAACCATGAGATGGAGAAATAAACGTTCTTGTTCCTTTTTAGTCCATTTTCTGTTCCTCACTTTGTTTCTTTGTTCCTTTCTCCTCTCTTGAGCTGCTTCTGTATCTTACACACCAATTGGATGTAATAGTGGAACTACATTTTTTACACAAAACAGTTTTGAGAAGATCTAATGTCATCTGAAAGTCCTGTATGCAACATCTCAATTATAAACTGAAAATCACTACACATTCCTGACAAAATAGGAAAATGATGTCTTATATACATCGTTTTATTAATCTGTCTTTTTTCTTTTAAATATCTTTTCTGGACCTTTTAGCTACAATGAAGATATTCTCCTCTGCCATACAAAGAGCTCTTCTATTCATTGGCTTTATTGCTGTGGCCCTCTCTGGATCCAACTCTCTACAAGATCATTATGTGAATAAGATGTAACTGCTAGTTAGGTCATGTAAAAAATAAACTCATTTCAGTATGTTGTTTTCAAAGTAGATGACATTTTAAAATATTTTTCAATATTCCATTCCTCTGGTATAACTATTATTTGTCACATAGCAATGTAAAATACCAGCTTTGGAGGAAGGAAACGAAAACCCAGGATATGCACATATTTTTGTCCCGTTCTGTCCTGGATTTGGTCATGCTGAAGGAAATGGTGACTCAGTCACCCCATTCTGACAAATCCTTTTTATTCTTTGCACTTAATAGCTAGGGAGACAGATTTTTTCTTAAAGGTCAGATGCCAAACACTGGAGCTGCATCTTCTGCTGTCAAAGCCGTTAGTGCTGTCATGTCTTCTCCATGTTCCTGAGTTGAGATGCAGTGTTTCCATTATCTGTTGTGTATACTGTCCCCTCCGGGAATGGTGTCAGGACTCCTTTCATTCAGCATGTCTTGCAGTGTAAGTGACACCAACGGGTGTGTCATTACGCCACCTCTATTTGGTATTTCATGCATATAGTGTTATTTTCATCCCCCAAATCTACACATCTTGTTACACTGTTCATTCAACAAACCCAGGGAAGAATACACAGTTAGGAAGGCAGGCTAAGGACATTGGATAATTATTGCCTAATAAAATTCTATATTCTTGTGGATTCCATTTACTTAGTAGTTACTGGATTGCCAAGCATAAAAAGGATAATTTGACTCTAAAAAAAAAAAAAAAAGCTTTAAAACTTTGTTGAATATGTTTACATATTCTGCTATTTTGGTTTGTTTTCTGTTTGAAAATGACAAACTAGGAACAGAAGATTACTTATCATGATAATGAACAACAATTCATTCCAGAGACTGCATCAAAATGCATGAGTAAATTTAAGTTTTGGTTCAACCTTTGCTATTGAACACAGTTATCTGTTTAATGGGATCAAACCACATCCTTCTTTATATAGCTCCAAAAGCTAAGAAAGACTACACTACTTCCAGGTTTCTTGTTCAAGCACATCTCTAAATATTTCCACTTAGAAAACACACATATAGTATAAAGAAAAAGCACGAAAGCTGTTGTCTGTACTGTAAGATTACCTACATGACAAAAATATAACAAAATAAATTATGCCTATGTATGTTCTCCCATGTCAAGTACTGACATGGCTCAGCTCAAATGATAGTCAAAAGAAATACTCCGTGAGGCTAATTATAGTTTTTCCTCAAGGTTTTCAGATTCTGAAACCCTGCAAAACATGATTGTTACAGGGGTGAAAAAAAACAACGTGAACCAAAAGAATGCCTAAAAAATAAATAAACAAAGGATAGCCCAGTCTGAAATATTATTTTTATTGTGCAGGAAAGCAATATAGCACTGCTTTCCTGTATCCCATGGAAACTTTTTTTTTTTCAGAATCATCCCCTCAGCAGGTGATTCTGAGTCATTTGCAGTCCTTACCCTTGTCTTGCTAGTTCCCCTATATGAAAAAAATGAAAAAAAAACCCTTTCTTCTCTAGTAACAAGCTTGTGCTTTGAAATCCATTACACAGAAAACGTAATTGCCTAAATATTTGAGGTCTTTTGGAGTCTTACAGAGTAGGTTTTTTGTGCAAGTTTTTCCTTTTTTTTTTTTTTTCTTTTTTTTAGTGCACATAGTTGTACCTGCAAGCAGTTGTTACTGGTTACCAGTTTTCTGAACAATCCCTGCTCTCTGTGGAAATTTTCAACTTTTTATTGATATTAGAGCAACTTAATTGTGTAAAACAAGTAAAAATGAGATTCAGGAGAATGTCACAATACTTCAGTGGAATATTATTTGGGCATATAACGTAGGATTCAACTAATCAAATAGACTTTCATATCTGAGTTGTCAAGACATTCTTTACAGTAAGTTCAGAGAAGAAGGCACTTCCAAGACTTTATTTTCTTCCTAAGTGGGTGCCTAAAATGGATCGGATTAATTCTGTCTACATCTACTATGTAGGGAGCATACAATCTGAGCTCCTAATCAGACCTCGCCTCCTAAATCCTCAAGAGGTGATATTGTTGCCTCATGAAGAAAGTACTGCACCTCCATAAACTCAAGCTTGTAGAAACAGATAGCAGCATGAGGCATTCAAGCTAAAATTTATCAGATGCTCTAGAAACATTTCTTAATAGAAAAACTTTAAGAAAGTTGTTAGTGTTGCCATTTTGAGAAGCAAGTAGGGAAGTATTGGTGACCACATCTTTTGTTAAAATAAAACTTTTTGAAATTTTCTTTTCCATTTCGTTCTCAGGCTTTGGTATTAAAATTTTGTGCAGGTAGTTTGCTATCTCCTTAGTCAAATTATTTAACAACCAACTTCTGTTTGTCTTGGTTGAAATTATTCAGTTTCAAAGAACAAACATGTAATCCACCTTCATCAATTTAGTGTCTAACTTAGGCCCTATTAATAGATACGGCAGGGTGATCTAGTCTACCCAGATCAGGTATCAACCTTATCCATTGAGAGTACAGGAAATGTCATGCAGTGTTATTCACTGGAACTTTAGGCTGAGTAGTCCTCTTCTGAAAACAAGAGCTAAATTAAGTCAAACAAAGTGCTGATTTCAGTCTACTTAAAGAAGACAACTTGTCTCCAGAAGAGTGTCCTATTGTCCTATTCTCCAATATATCATATGCATGTACAGTATTCTCCACTATTCCTTTTCATCAAGCTGAGAAACTGCACAGCTGGGAATGCAAGATGTCAGGAATAACAGGGAAGAGAAAGCCCAATTTCTAGGGTTAGAGCACTTAGAAGAGTGCAGAATTCACATTCAAATCCAGCTGAGCACAGAATTACTGGTTATATTTCCCACAACATTAAGTACAGGCAAAAACCCCAGTTTTCCACTTTCTGAGTACTGTAACCACTAGAGCACTAGATAGTAATCCACCACAACCATCAGGTCAGATGAAGTTAATTACAGGTCTGAGCTTGTCTAGTTTTCAAGGTTTCTCCAGGACATTTAGGTGTTCAGGTCAGGGTGTGTTGGATCTCAGTGCAGAATTTAGGTAAGGAGGTGACCAAACAAAAAAAGTCAATTGGTTACCCATCTGGAATTTAAGTCTAGGTAGACTCAAACCCAGCACAATATTCTAAATCAGTGAATCAGAGAACACTTCATTAAAGATTTTATGTGTTTCATGCTAACTTGCTTATTAAAATGATGATGATAATACAATTCTGCAATTGTGCATACTCTGTGTCTTTTACAGTGATCCTCTTGTGATCCTCCAAAAACATTAGGAAAGATCAGACCTATTCCTGATAACATTAATGAAAATAATAATAATAATAAAATAAAGCATGCAAAGAGAGAGAACACCCTTCTACCTTACCAAAAGCCAAATCAGCGAATGAAAGAAATAGTAAGGCTTTCATTACAAACAAAACAGAGCTCAAATCCAATTTTCGGAGACTGTTTGCAGGTTTAAAAGTAGAGCTTTAACTAACAACTCAAATGTCTCCCTGAATGAATGAATCTGCTAAAACTGCATCATAGGTTTTAGGCTTGGGGTTTTTTTCCTTTTTTCCAACAGTGAAGCTCTATTCATTAGTGCTTTTTAAATGAATAGTATTCATGAGACTGAAGTACCAGTGAAATGTTTTGCTGGATCAGTGCCAACTGCTCAGCATCTTGCAGAATCAAGTGTCAGATTCACTCATTTGATGACTGAGCCTGTCATTTTGAAAAGAAAAACTTTTTATATATCTTCATGTGAAGATGAACAGGTAATATGCTCTGACACAGCCGATTATGAAACAGTCTTGGAGAGACACAAGAAGGCTAATGTATCCTTACTGTTACATATAATGTTTACTTTTCTATTTGCTAGCCTTCTATTTTACATTGAGGTCCTGCCAGGGCTGTGAGGGCACTACCAACCCTTACAGGTCCTGACCAGCCTCACTGGGGACCCCCCGGGCAACCCTCTGCCCAGCCCCAGCCCCATCTCAGCCCAGCCCAGGGCCGTCAGTCCCTGCCCTGTGATGCTGCAGCGGTGCCAGCTCCAGCCCCGCCACGGCACTGCCTCCTGGGGGACCTACACTGCCAGCAGCTCCCCTCCTGGAGCCTCCTTGGATGCCACTGCAGCTCATCCCCAGCCCTGTCCCTGTCCCTGGCCCCGTCTCCTATTTGCTCCTGGTCGGAGCTCCTGGAGGGACCCCGGACCCACCTCATTGCTCACAGTGCCAGGGGCCATCGATGGACCCCACTGCCAGCCCCAGCTCTGCCACCACATGCAGACCCTGCGGGACAACACCCCGTCGGTGAGGGCATGGCCAGCGCTGGGAGCACCCTCAGCTTCTAGCTCACCTAACCTGGGGAGCTGCCAGCCCTTGCTGTGCCCTGACAGCCTCTTACTGTTTTGTGTGGCAATGATCTTTAACTGATTTTTTTGATTTCCCCCATTCGATTAACTTCTTAAGTAGTTGTTGACATTTTTAAGAATTTAAAAGAATTAATCCAAAACCTCCTAAATTCAACCTTAAAAGTTCAGTGTATGTTAGACCAAGTCATTACTGTTTGAATAGAGGTTTTCCTTTCAATTAATAACTTAAAATATTTTTCTGTAGCCATCTGACTATATACTCCTGATTATTTTTTTTCCCTTCTCTTTTTTTGCAGGTTTGTGCCAACCATGACTTGATGAGCAATATACATAGTGCGCATGTTGTCGGTGTCTCAAACTGAGTTGTTTATATCCTATAATCTTTCTCCCCATCTCTGAAAAGTGAAGTTCTTATTTCTTATGGAAAACATCACAAAGGAAGATTTCTTTTCAAGCAATTATTAAAAGCAGAAGGATCCCCACCCCCACCCCAAAAAGGCTTTCTCAAGGATCTCAAGGAAAGGGTTTGATTTCTTTTACTGAAGAAACTGAATTTGGACACCTACATTAGGCACATAGTCTCTACCGTTTTCCTTGCACAGTCAGTGAGATTTGTGGGATCTTCCAGTGGGTCATTCAATTGAATCAAGCTACTGTTCTAAAGCACTCACCGAAGGAGCCTCATTCCCTTATTGACTATCTAGCAAGCCTGGTGAGACCAGTCTTCTGCTTACTTCACAACCTCACTGCTTTCTTTCCAGCCCCTGGACTGAAAGTTGTTGAAAGCCATATGAAACAAAGGGAAATTTCAATATGAATCCTGATGGCCCATCACTCATGCTAGCAGTATAAATATGTTCCCAGTAAGACCAATAGTGTTAGCACACTTTCCACAGATCTCTAATCTTATGGGGGTACTGTTGGTTGCAGTTTAAGTCTTTGGGAGACATAAAGCACATAAGACACAGACTTTCCAGAGGAACCTTAGACACATCCACAGAGCAAGTAAAAATAAAAACATTTGTGCCAGAGCTTTTCTAAATACTCAGCATCCATTTGGGAGTCCAGGACCTATCTATACGTCACATGTCCTTTATCCTGGCAAGAAGGCCTCCCTTTTTCACAGAACCCCGTCCACTTAATCTTCTTACTGACTTTATGGGAAACCTCAGACCTCAGCCATACTTCATTCACATTAATGGTCTCCTTTATTTTAGAGGACAAGGTGCCATTAAGTATCATTAGCATCTCAATTGTCTTTTGGATTCAATTTGATTATTCTTCTACTGTTAGTTCTATCTAGTATATGACCAGTCCTTCCCTCCTCTTGGCTAGCGCACAGACCAGTTCAAGTGGTTATCTATGTGAAACTTATCATCTCATACACACAACAGAGTATATTCTTCAGGGCAAGATAAAAGACTAAATTATGCTTTCTAACAAAATGAAAGGAATGTGATAAGAAACAGGTATGTCTCATATCAGTTTGTTATCAAGCCGCAATATACTGACAAACACAATCAGTCTTCATAGTACTGAAGTAGACTTTTAAACAACCAACTTTTCCCTTTGTGTTTATACAGTGTGTGTTCTCACTGGTAATTATTTAGTGTAGTCTTTTTTGCTCTATTTGAAGACTGGGATTAGATTTTAGAACATAATCGCCACTAAGTAAGTAATGATCAATAAACATTAGACAAGAATTTAATATGGCAATTTAACACATAAATTAAGTATATATTGATTGTGAAAACGGCATTTCTTCAAGCTCAAGATATTCAAATCCAATTCACTTTAATGCGATCAAAAAAACATTCACAAACAAACAAACAAACATGCATTAAAGTGCTTTTTCATACTTAAGAAAACACATCTTAACCACAGATAAGGAAGAAGACATCTCCAGCTAGACCTTTGTTTTTCTCTCCAGTCCATGGATTATTTACTGTAAT
Organism: Apteryx rowi; assembly: GCF_003343035.1. NCBI lineage: Eukaryota > Metazoa > Chordata > Aves > Apterygiformes > Apterygidae > Apteryx > Apteryx rowi. Next base: position 808,121 of record NW_020449308.1, on the reverse strand, counting down.
TAGACCTGAGTATCTTTTTACATGGCAACTGAGGAAGCAAAAATTTTTTTGAAAAGGTATTGTTTATTTTACAAATGCCTAGATGAAAGTATTGCCCACACACTAAACTTAGAATTACAAAAGCGCACCTATAAGTTAGCAGCTTTACAAAGCAGAAGCTTGCAAGCTTCAGCAAGAATAGATATATATGTATATTTATACATATTATAGATATATATGTATATTTATATGCATATAAATATATGTATATAATATAAATATTAGACATATGTGTCCATACATATTATATACATATATTTATTTTTATATAAATATTATATATGAATATATATTATATATAAATATGCATATTAAAATATACATATTATAGATGCATACTTATATGCATATAAATGCATGTTATATAAATATGCATATACACTCGTGTGTGTGTGTGTGTGTGTGTGTGTGTGTATGTGTATGTGTGTTTGTGTATCACATAAAGAAAGATATTAGACTGAATTGATGTAACAATTTGGAACAGTTTGGGACATCCAGAGTAAAGACACTTCAGGAAAACAAAATTAAGATGTATATTCTTTTTGTAGTTCATTAAGAGGTTTGCCTGGTACAACATTGAATATATACCCAGAGACACAGACCACCTGTTTCTGCCACATTGCCGAGTATTTTTTGTTTGGTTAGATATGTATTATTTATTTAACACATATTTTCTACTTAGAATACTCAGAGTTTGGTAAAAGCTTTGTGTTAGTTTTTGTTTGTCTGTTCCATGACCATAAACAAAATTTTACCTTCTGAAGTTACCACTCCAATCCCTGCTTCTTCACCGAAAATCTTAAGTGGTACAACTTAATTTGCAGAATTTGTTTTTCAATTTTGTATTTATGTTTAAGCAGAAAAAAAAAATCAGAAGAGAAAGTAGTTTATGCCAAAGGATACAAAACATTTCAGCACTGAAAATAATTAGAATGTGTTAATGCACTGATCTTTTGCACATCACACAAGGGCCAGTATATCGAAATAACAGTTTTTTACTAAAAAGGGTGTTAATACCAGTGGTGAATGTCATGGCTTCCCTTGCACCAGACGGTGTTCTTCAGAAATAGATCATTGCTTTTCGTTCTATTTCTTTGATAAGAAGGACTTTGATAAGATTCTTCCCTTCATGAGAAAATGAATCCTTGTTATTTCTACCTATTCCACAATAATGATCATAGTACGTGTAAACAGTTATATACCTATCTGAGTATGTCAGACAGGCAGAGAGTTAACCAAGCAAAACGTGAGCCTAACAAATTGGGCTGATAATAGATGGCAAAAGACAGGATTAGAATCACTTAAAAACACAAGCTACTAGTGTTGAGAAGTATACCTAAAAAATTTTGCACTGAGTCTACCTTCAACACCCATACAAACTCTAGAACTTGCATAGGTATAATTCAGATTTCCAATGTCATAATTACAGTTTGAATATCTTTATCCCAAGAATTTTCAAAGGATCCCAAAACAGCTTATTAAAAAAAAAGAAAAAGATATTACAACTTATGACAATGCAATTAGAATATGGAAAATAAACAAGGCTCTCAAATGTAATTGAGTACTAGTACTGTAATTGAGCACTACACAGGACTTCAGAAAAGTTGATATATATAAAAATAAATGCATGTATAACGTGTTCCTATTTTTTTATGCCTTCCTTTAAAACAGCTGTTTTGAAAGCAAATAGAATTTGTGTGTTTAATTAGATCTTTGTTCTTTATCAAGCAAGTTTTCTCAGATCAGACTATTTTCTAAATACACCAGCCTGACAATCAAACCACCAGGGCTTTTACTGGGACTTTTATCAGGGCTTTTCACATTCAGCTCAGTGATACCCACAGAACACAATACTTCTGCTATAGCCTTTCCTTGAATGAATACTTACAGCATTCATTCAGGTACTCTTGCCACTCAGGCACTGCTATACAATAGCACTAAAGCTTCAGATAATTTAGTAGTTACAAAAAATGTAGTATGATACAATTTGGATAGTAACTAAAAGGACATGATATTAAGTCAATAGATCTTAAAAAAATGTAAATAGTTAATAATTACTCTGACGATTGGAGTTCTTTTTGTCTTTAGCCCTATCGCCAAATCCAGCCCAAATACAACAGGTAATCACCTAGTTCTGATTTGGTTGTGTTTGCTGTTTCTTTCACCTGGTATTTGGGTATTTGCTCTGATGCTGTAATTCAGTTTTGCTCTCTTTCTATTTTGATTTTCTTTTTCTTTTTCTAGAAGACCATTAGCCCCTTGAATATAACTGTACAGGCAGTCCATGTGCAAAATACAGTGTGCTTCAGAAAATGATTCAGGGCACAATGCGCATCAGGCCTTGAAACCATGTCAGAGATAACCTTCAGCCCAATGTCCTTAGGCCGTGTTCAGGAAACAGCTAATGCTCACACATATGAAAAAGAATCAGCTCTAAGAGGATCTGAATGTGATTCCTAACTTACCGGGAAGAACCAAGATACACAGTTTAAAGAGGAGGAATGCATGAAAGCAGCCAATTTTAGGAAATATTTTTATGTCCCTACATGAATGGGTCAAAGATTGCCACTCTATGTGGCATAGGCGATAGAATATCCTGAGTAGACTTAAAGAAAAAAACAAACAAAAAAACAGTGGCTAGAACCAGAAAGGCTTTTTTAATTTTGCTTTCTTTTTTGCATTGCACTTGGTATATACACCATTCTAAGTTGCCTGAGCGTTGTCAAAAGACAAACAAACAAACAAACCCAACAACAACAAAAACAGAAAAAAGCGTAAGACAGAGCAAAGCATGGTCTAGATAAAATTTTTCATACTGTTTTAAAGGGATCTTCTCATTATTGACAAGCTTTATATTCATGATCAGTTTGATTGCATTTGAGTAATCAGCTTCCTGGGGAACATTATGTACAACCTACTAGTGAGGACCACTAGAAGATACTGAGCATTACAGAGAAGTAGCGGCTAGAGGAAGCAAGAGATAGAGTCTGATGGACACATTTCACCACAGTTCTGTATAAAAGGGCTACAGTTTCACAGATTTGGGCTGCACAGTTTTTGATATGCTCACAATTATTTCTAGAGGTACTGACAACACATATTYGTGATACTGAAGACACCTGAGAAGGAACTCTAACCTATTGCTTTCATGATTGGTTTAAACTTCAGGCTTCTGCACCCAACCTCATGTTCCTATTTTCTTCCTTTGTCAGTTCTAATGCTTATATGGCCACGGGTAAATGGGATGAGTTTGCTGAGACTTAAAACTATGATTTACAGGAACAGTATTCAGTCACATCTGTGAATTGCTCTATCTCAGCCCACAGCTTCATGTYTGGTAGAGCAGGTTAAAGAAAATAATTTTACCTCTGATTTGCTCATTATACACGTCAAGGCAAGTCCTCCCAGATTTCCATCCCATGTCCTAATCTTTCATCACAGTGGAATGGAAGAAGGAAAAATACACTGGTCAAAGAGTATAACTGAGATTTCAAGGTCACAAAGCACTTTATATGACCTGAAGTTTTTTCAACACAACCATGACCAAGTGTAATTTTTAATTAAAGCTGCATATAGCACAAAGAAACTAAAGAATAAAAGAGCAATTATTGTATGTTGAAAGGATCAAGATTCAGAAGGTATGTTTTTACAAAAGATCTCACACTTCAGGGTAGGGGAACAGACTTTTTTCCCCTAACATACACAGTAAAAAATGTTAAAAATGTTCTGTGAATACTCGTACTTTCAGCTGATTCCAAATAGCGAATACTTGGTAGTATTCACTAAGCTCTTGGTTTTACAATATAACAAATTGTTATCTTCAGTAATAATGCCAAATGCTTCAATTTTTAAAGTGTTACTCTATTCTGTAAGACACAGGAAAGAGTAAGTACCCTAGAGAAATTTCCATCTAAGCAGAAATTTCTTGTAAGAGCTAGTATTAGAAATGTTTGACCTTATTTCCACTGTAGCCAAAATTAGGGAACTGTGTAAAACTGTTTAAAAAAAAGGTGTCAAAGGAGTAGAGGAAGAAATATAACATTCCAGTCAATAGGTCCTTCACTACTTCTGCTCTGATGTTTTATCTACTAAGTTCCTTACATTTTAAAATAGCCAATATTTTAATAATCACTGTAGTTTTGTATTCCCAAACCATAAATTCTGCCTTGCAACACCATTTTGTTCTGAAAGAGAAAACTTAAAAGATACTAGAAAACCAAGGACTAGGAATATATCAAACATTGTTTTGACTCTGAGGTAGCTCATATTTTCTAGAAGCAATGCGGTCTTTATATATTTGTGGATGTTTATTAAGAAATTGTGTAATAGTCATATCTGCATTTTATTCAAAACTCTGGGTTTTTTACATTCAAAAATGTATGATTGTATTTAATAATGAAGACCTATTATTTAAAAGTGTGACAATACTTAAAAAAAAAAAAAAACCTCAAGCACTAGTCTTCTGCATAACAGTTTGAAAAATAAACTGAGTAGGTTTAAGCAAACAGTTCAATTTTGATTCAGGAACCAAAGGAGAAGGGGAGAAAGGCAGAAAGAGAGGAAAAATTCAATCTGGATTGAATTAAAACAGCATATTTTCTTTACCTGGCAAAAATTAAAAACCTCTTAAGTTAGTTTCCTGCTGAATTAAATATTCCCATACGACACAAAAGGCCACCTATGAGTCCTTTCAATAAAAGAAAAATAAATGTACCGAAACATCCTTTTTTTGTGGAATTACCTCCGTCCGTACTTGATGTGTTGATCACGTTTTAGGTTCCTATAGCAGTTGCTTCTGAATAGTTATTGCCTATTACAGGGCACACTAGCCTCAGTTTCAAAGAATGGGATTTTTATTCTTGAATTTACCACTGATTTTTTGGATTTTTTTATAAAGTTATTGTCTCTCACTATGTTCTCACTACTTCTCCTTCCCTCTTGTAACATGAGTATATAAGTTTACCTGTGAAGATGCTCAGTAAATAAACAGCATTATCTAAGAGGAAGTACTCTAATTCCTAATCTTCTGAGTGATGTGTAAAGTTTAGTTTGGCTTAAATAAACTTCTTTAAAGTTTTTTTTTTTCTTGAAGAGTAGATTTTATTTGTAATTTAATATTCTATCTCATAATCACTAGAAGGTAAAAGAAGCAAATAGGCAAATACAGACTTAGAGTCTCTAATGCTCAGAATTTTGCATTACCTGTAAATTGTGGCTCACAAATACATACAAAAAAGCTAAAAGGTCAGTTCTATCAGTAAATGCTGCTTCCCTGATCATTTTTCCAAACTGAAGTGCTGATAGCCCTTACAGTACAGCTCCCATATATTTTCTAAGTTTTCCAGACTATCTCCCATGCCTAGACATATTTTCATCTGCGGTTCTTTCTTATCTGAAATCCTGCTACCACTGTTGCTCGTAGAATGATTCAAGAATCTTTTCTAAGTGGACAAAATTTTGACATGGAAAATAATTTGCCATCACTAATAGCTTGATTTTTAGTATAAATCAATATTTTTTTATATAAATTGTAAAAGTAAGACAATTAAGGCTTCAAACACCTTCACATAATTTTATTAAATGAACAGATAATGTTTTATGTAAGTCATAGGTATATGGGATTAGACATTTGCTTAGATGGTAAATTCTTTGTGTATATTTACCCATTGTCAGGCATACATGGAGTAAATTATACACAATGACATTACTTAATATTATTAAATATTTATTTAGATCTGGGTTGAGAAACTCGCTAGCTGCACAGGCCCACATAGCTTTTTATGGCACACACCTTGGCTCAGAAGAGATGAGACCAAAACACTAGTAACCTTCCTTCTCTGCACCTCATGATCAGCTGGTTACATAATAGTGATTAACTGTGTTTTTGTCACATGTTAGATCTGCCTCACATCATACGACCGGGGTTCGCTGAAGCACTGGAAAAGACGATAGGGGAAGATGTGTACCAGAACAATTCCTCTGATGCTCTGCCCCTCCCAGACTCCTTCAGAAAGACTACAGATATGGGAGCAGCAAGACTACAGATGAGTGTGTCCCCATTCACAAAATACAGGGATTTATTAATAAGACATTCCTTTCCATAAATTTTCCAAGAGAGCGTATCTGAGCACCTTGAAAACATTTGTTCATAAATCAAGTCAAATGCATGTAGAACAAAATTACCCATTATATTTATCGAATAAATCTACCATCTTGTGAAAAATCCTGTGATATTTGCATTAATCTGGCCGTCATATTGAGATGACGGAAACACTGAATCAGAAGCAACTGACAAATACCTGTTTTTTGCTGTCCTGCAATGCATTCAGAGCAAAGAATAACAGCGTGTCACGAAACAGATAGCAAGGCGCTCTCTGACACAAAGCCTATGAAGAGGTAAGTTAAAAAAATTTGACTGTATCCCTGAATGCAACAATGCTTATCTTATTCAATATCCTTTAAAAAAACTATATATTCAGGATTCAAATTACATGAACAAAAGCCCTACTTTAAAACAATACACTGTTGAATATCTTGTAATATCTTGTAAAATGTCTCTATTGCTGCTGTTCACAGGCACCCAAGCAAATTTGCTTAACATCCGCAGGTCAGACTTGCCATTTATGTCATGTTATTACTGTGAACTATTTTTGATTGATTATTCTGTTTCTGCGAAGTACTAAGGAAAAAGCAGCTAACACCTGAAACAATTATTTAGAACATAAACTAGCACACTGATTTGGATATAGTTCTTTGAATATTGTTACAGTTCAAGCTGATCTTGCAGTTTTCCTTACAAATTAAAAAAAAAAAAAAAAAAAGTAAGAAAATCCCAACTTGCTTACCAGCATGCTGATTAGAGTCTAACTTCTGTAACCAAGTACAGGAACTTCCTGCTGAACCAGCATGTTAAATTATATTTTTTAACCAATTACATGTACTAGTGATCAATGAGACTAATCAAGGACTTGTTCAGAATTTTTTTTATGCAATCTTGCTTTTTCTGTAGACAACAACATGAAGATGTTTCATTTTACTAATAAAGAGAAGATGCATAGTTGTTTCCTAAGTAAAATATATTGTATTGTATATTTACTAACTATATTAATATCTGATCAACATGGCAATTTCTCATTTTTCTGATCCTGTCCTCTATTTTCTTTTTCTTGTAAATGGAAAATGATATAGATGATTCATTAGATTTTCCAAAGCAGCAACTCTCTGTATATTATTTCCCCATCCCATCAGTTTAATTTCCCTTAGGCAGGGTATATCAAGGTCAGGCATATTGTGTTTACTGTAAAAGAACTGCCTTCAGAAGAAAAAAAAAGTTTACTAACTGTAAGTGGACAGGGGACAAAGTTGCCAATTTAGAACTTCTGCAGGAGCTTGCTTTTTTCTGTTTGTGAATATAAATGTCTTTGAGATGATATAGAAGATATTTCCAGGTATGGGAATTTTACCAGAGTCTTCTTTTAGTTACCACATCTGAACAGATACACAGATCCTGGCAATTTGCTTCTTGATGAGTCAGCTATACAGGTAACTGATCAGCAGGCTAAAATACTTCTTTGTCCAAGTGATTTGCTTCTTGCTATTATCTTTGCAAATGTAGAGAGAGTGAAGTTATTAAAATGAAAGGATGACCTCCTCTGCACTAGGAAAAGATGATGCCTTTTACAGAAAGCAATCTGAAGGTGAAAACTGGATGCCTTAAATTGAAAGGTAAAAGTCCTATTGATTTCAACAGCAGGAGGATTTCATCATGAATGTGAGACAAATTTGCCCCACAGGTTATTGAATATATTGAATACAGTTATGAAGCAGAAATAATAATCAAGGTCTGTGCTATTTTAGCATGGATGCAGAAAGGGTTTCTTCCTCTCTATAAATTTTCTCTTTTAAAAGACTGTATTTGAAGGAAATCTCTAGAATATTTTCTCATAAATGCTGCCCATGTACATGTCCTATATGAAGGTCATAAAGAGTGGACCAAACTACTGAGTTTTAATAAATAAGCATCCCTTACAAAGATAGGCTTTCATTAAATATCTGCTATTTCTTAGAGAGAAAAGAAATCACAACACTAATACAAAAGTAGAAGACGACTAGCTAGGCTTGATTCTCTCTTATTAGACACAGACACAAGCTAGCCAGCTTCAGCAGGCACTATAAAGATGTCAGTAAAATTAGATTGCATTTCAGCTGAGCCTTGACCACAATCACAAGAAAAATCAAATAAATGAGAGTCCATAGGTTTTTGACAAAGGCCCAATTTTTATTTCTTGATAGAACAGCCAAGTGATTTAAACTCAGCCGTTCAGACAGGAAATAGAAACTTCCACGCATCAAGGTAAGTGACTAAAATATTTTCCCCTTTAAAATGCAATTTTAATATTTGCAAAGGAAGATGGGACCATTTTTAAAAATGAAATGGTGACTGACATGGTAGAGGCTATGGGTGTCTACACAAACAGATGCAAACAGGCATAAGCTCTAAGCTAATGGGCTGTGAACTGGAATCTGTATTTTGCGCCTTCATCTTGAGGTGTCCAAGCAAAGCCACCCAGAAGACTCTGAGTCTATTCATGCCAATCTGACTGATGGTAYTCTGAGAGCTCTTAGCCTCCTGAACAACAGAAGGAAGTGTCTTTGCTCTTCATACTTTAATAATTTCTGCTGCATTGTCAATTAGGAGCAGCAGTCACAGATAAGGGCATCCCTTGCATTGGATAGACCAAACAACAGAAAGATGGAGCCTTCTCCAGAGACTTCTGTGGAAAGAAAAGCGATTATCCTCCTATCGCTCTTCTGCCACGAACAAAAAGGCTTACTCCACTTACCAATTTGTAACCCTGGTCAAAAGAAAAGAGAAATCTTCCGCTCCTTGAAAAGACATTAAATGAAGCAATGTAGTTCCTTTCAAGAGCAAGGCAAAAGCAGAGATGAAATTAGGACCTTATGAGTCATAGTTTGTTCTCTGCTCTATTCTAGGAGCACAGCATCTGTGAGCTACCCTTTATTCAAGGATATTCAGAGTTGAGTTCTCTGTATGTGCATCCAGGACTAATTCAGCTCCTTGATGAAAAACATTTGAGTGCCTAGGGTAGAATGTATGTGTTTGATTCCTCCTATTTTCCACAGTTAAAAAAAAAAAAAAGAGAGGGGTTGCTTTTTTCTCTGTTTAAGAAACACAGGAATAATGGTGATATTTCTTTGGTAAATGGAAAATTACACACCAGTTGCATAATATGTTTGTGTAACATTGTGTTATGAAGCTTCACAGTCAAGCTTCCTAAAAGTTTACAGTAACTAGGTCATCTTTACCAAAGGCATAAAGCTTTAGTGATGTTTCTTTTCCTTAAAAGAGTTCCAACAGACCAAGAGTTTCACTTTTTACGTCTTGCTTGGGCAAGTGTGATCCTATTGAGAGCATGTGAGCATAAAAATTTTATGTCATGACTAATTAGTCTCTGTCTGGTACTGGCTATGAGCTATATAATCTTCTGGTGTAAATCAATGTATTATTTGATACCTTTCTAATGCTTTGAAATATATTTTCATAGAAACTCAATTATCTGTAGATTAGATTATAACAGAAACATTAGGGAGTTAGGTAGCTACTTGCTAATTTAATGCAAAAAGATCATATTCACTGAGCACAAATATTTATAATCAAACAGATTTGTTATACATGGAACATAAATGAAATGTGAAAATTTATATTTACAATACAAATAGTCACATGCCTGCATAAATGTTAAAAAATGGTTTAACATTTCTAGAGGAAATGAAGACACAAACCTATGCAGTAATTCCAGAGAGATTAGTTCTGATTTTCTTTAAATTTCCAAACTCTGATTTTCTGCAAATTAATGCTGAATCAGAGAAGAAACTATGTTCCCTTTGCTCTTATTCTTTCCTCTAAAGTTCTGAGAAGACTATAAGCATTTATTTTACTCTTTCCCAGATCCCAAAGCAGGTATTTAGTTTCAGGCAATATAAATAATGCAATCCATAGATATCTTGGGAAATGGGAAACAAATAAATAAAAATGTAAAAATCTGAAACCAATTTTTTGCCTGTTCTAAGCCTGCTCACCTTTTCCTACAGCAATTTTATTACATCTCACATTGCTATACATTCTCATAATCGATCTAGGCTCTAAAAGAACCGCTGCTACCGCAGGAGACTTGGCACTAATGAATGCCAAAGGAGCACATTATTTCGATTCCCTAAATGGAAGTCATCATTTTCAATTAGAAGGCAGAAATGAAAGGATGAAAATTGATGACCTGTCTCAGCTGCTAACCTTTACCAGCAGGTATCTACCAAAGAACCCGCTTAACATCCATCACCAGGAAAAGCTTTATTCATTCAATATTCTCAGATACCCTAGATAGGCTTTAGGAGTCATTAAATCGAAAACTTTATTGTCAGTTCTGAAAGGGAAGCCCCCAAAACACACAAGGACATATTTTTAACTCTGTATAGTGTCTATTCATATAGCAGCTAGTACTACAGAGCTAAAGCTTGATAGGGTATTGCAAAACACTAAGAAATATTTCAATCAGTGACAGACAGTCTGTGATTTCAAGGAACACCTACAAGGAGGTCTGAAATAATTCAAGAAAAAAATACATTTGTTTGGTGCTGTCCTTCTGAGATTGCATGTCAGGGGTTGTTGCAAGCTTGAAACTTTAACTCTGCGAACTCTTGCACAAAACTCCCCTGCCTCCTTGAAACAGCGTACTCATACTCGTACTATTACCAGATGCCTCACACACACTTTTGCCATCAGGATAGTTTCCARGGAAAGGCTAGAGTGAATAATACTTTACATTATTCCTTCTACTTTCTGCATAAAATGTTGCAAACCACTGTGACAAGGGAAGATTTCATACAAGATGAGAGATTTCACATGTATATCTTCTGGCCAGCCATAATCTTTATGGTATTATTAAGCCAATGTACATCTACACTTTTGAAGAAACTATACATACCTTTGTCTAAGAAACAAAGACAATAATGCTGGTGGCTTTTTATGAGATAAAGGGATTAAATACTTTGAAATCTTAACCCCTTTGAGCTGATTTCTTATAGACTTCAATGGACCTAGAATTTCAGCCATATTTCTTTTTCTATAATAAACTACAATGCAAGCAAGGTATATATTGTCATCAGGATTTCTCATGTCTTTTATTTCAGCCTGATGCTCTAAATTAGTGTTTTTAAAGCCTGAAAATCTCAAAAATATTGTGAAAATATTTTACTTCCAAATTCAGACATCGTCTTAAAATATTGGTGGACTTTTCCATATTACCTGAGCTTATTCTATCATATAAAAGCATTTCAAACCTTTTACATTCTTTGACAGTTGTGAAGTCAAGTGTAAATTTTTAGATTTCAATTCATATTTCCAAGCTGACAAGACAATCTTATGTATATTAAAAACAAATTTGAAAAGAAAATAAAAATGAGAAGTAAACATAATAGGCAACATCCAGTAAAATCCTAATGATTTATCCCACCACAACATCCAGTTCACAGATATGAACAACATTATAATGTAGATCCAACGCTCTGATTGGCTTGGTTCTCCAGAAAATAAATAAATAAATAAATAAATATGTCCTCATAAGAAGAAAAAAAAATTAAGAAGCCCCGTCTTTCTACTCAAGATTTCTTGCACCGATTCAGCAGAGTTTCAGATTTCCCACCGTTTCATCTAGTCATTTTCTACCATTTTTGCATTTCTGTTGAAGACAATTCCTTAAGTGTTAAAGAATGGATACAATTTATGCTATGGAAGAATTTTTATTACCATTCACAAGACACAGGCAAATGAAAATACTGAGTAATCCTAAGCAGCATCTGATTTTACTAAAAGCCTTAATAAGAAACTGACAGCTGCCAGTTAGCCTTTAGAAACTGTAGCTGGAAAATGGGTTGCAACTCGTCGCTTTCAAATGCAAGGTCAGCGTTACATGCCTTATGGCACGCACTCTGGTTTCGCCTTTGTTATGGCTTCCAACCTCTTTTAAAGTTCCAAAAACTGCAAACTTTAATCAGACTAACTTCACCAAAACGAAGTATTAATTGCATAGGGAGGAAAAATAACAACACAGTGGTTAGTAAGTTCAAAGTGCCTGAAACAGAATTTCCTTCATAAAAGCCTGCTGGCCATCACAGGCTTAGATAAGCATGAAAGAAAAACTGACAGCTTTTGTTTCTACAAGATGAGATTTTTGAGAGACACTGTAGAGCAGGCTAGCACATCATTGCAAGCTTGAGTAATCTGTCATTCTAGTTTTCTCCCCTTTGAACTTATACTGAAATTCTGTAGTTGTGAGGAGGACAACTATTACTCTAGGTTTAAATAGATTTGCCAATAACAAAGATGAAACGGAAGGTTTTATAGCAACCTTCCCCCCTCACCCCCCCCGCCTCCGTTTCAGTGTTATATACACTCTATTAGTTGTCAAAGGAAGTTTGAACTTCACTTGAACTTTCAAATCACTTTCTTTCTACCAATGGTCATTTTATACTGGCATTTGTTTAATCTCAGGTTATTCCAATCAGTTACACTTTTTTCATCACTGATTAGCCCAGTGGCAGTAGGGCAATACTTTCAGATTTATACCAGCTTAGCGCTGACATTGAGTCAGTTTCTGAATTTTGTAATAGTAACACAAAATCCACAGTGAGTTCAATATAAAAACTGAACAGACTATACTCTGAGATTTTTATACACTCAGCCTATTTTATGGATATATGTGAGGATGGAACTGACCCTAACTTTGATCTATTCTTGCAAACTTCCAAGCAAAAGCTCCACTCAATAATAATGAATTGAAACTATTCTTAAATATAATTCAAGTCTTAAAAAATGGTACTAATATGGTCAAGGTTTGCTACTTTTAAAGTACAAATTGTCACAACTGCCTGTCTGCAAATTCTCAAATAAATGATCCCCGTCTGTTTTTCTTCAAATGTTCTTGAGGAATATTAGTAATACAGGCAAACTACTGCTTCACTGATAAATGTAAAAACACAGGTTTATAAGAAAGGAATTAGCTATTCACAGAAAAAAATAGATCAGCTAAGGGCTTGAAGTTTGAAAAATAAACTCAACCTTGCAAGACGTTCTTACTCTTCAATGTTATTACAGTTAAATAGATATATATATAAAACTAAAAACTAAATATTAACATGTATTATGAAAAACTGTCACATTTTCATAGTCATGTTTCAAATCAGAAAGCTATTTTAAGATATTAATCTAGGTAGAATAGCACTTACCTTGATGATGCTGGAAGTCATCAGATGATGACTATGGTGCTTCTATATATATGCAGCAATAGGAAATGTAAGCTGGCTAACAAAGAGCTTCCTTATAGCATGTTACATTTAGTGCCAATAGGTCACTGATTAATATAAACATTTTAGAGCTTCAGTAATGATGTTATGAATTCAAAACATCACAGGAAAAACAGAGGAATCCAGATTCAACATTTTTACATGAGATTCAGCAAAAATTTCCTTGGATTTTATAACAACTTGTCTTTTCTATAAAATGATTAACTATGAAATCTCCACAAGCTTTGCATGGATTATGTAAAAACAATTTAATACTAAAAAAAAMCCATGAAAACACAGTTTTGACCATAAGTCAATGTGGCAACAGTTCACAAATACACTGATATACATACACTTCATCAGGTTCAGAAATCTTGCTAAACAAGCTTTCAATTGCATAAAAATGTACCACAGAAAAATGTGCTTAAATATTTTTTAGTTTTAAATGAGATTTAGGGATTTGAAAAACTTGTATTTCCTATACAAACATGTTTAATAGTTTCATTGTAGTTCAATTTGTGCAGGCTACCTCATAGAATGTTTAAATAAATTAGTTTTTTAGTTTTAAATACTCTGAATGACTTTATCATTTATTTTTAAACCTGCATGTTACAAATTTATATGTCAATATATGCATAATTTTGTGTGTTTGATATTTCCTTTGGAAGTAGCTATTGCCTGATATCAGATTTTTTTTTTTAAAGTATCATCATTTTGATTTCACTTATTCCACATATTATTTATAAAGATCTAGCAATCCTTACTGCTATCCATCTAAAATTCAGGTCCTCTATCCATATTTGGGCATCAACACAAAAAGTAGTCTTAAAAAAAAAAGACAGAACACCTGTTATTCATCACTTCCAGAGATGAATCACCAAATCAGGACAATCTTCTCAAACTGCCTAAATACCAGCATAGGAGCATAGTTTCAAATAACCAACCTCTAATTTTTTGGCACAAAGCTAGGGACAAACTGATTAAAAGAGTAACATTATAAATCTTAGTTGACATAAAATATTCTTACAAAACAAAGTATGGTGAGAGTGATGACCAATCATCAGGCTATTCACTGACTGCCAAAATTCAGTGAATTTCCTAAATGTGTATCTTTGTAACCTCTTCTATGCTGTCTTGTAGCTTTTTGCTTTATTTGACAATATAGTCTATAATAAAAAATTTTTGAAAGCATGCTTTACTAGCTCAATCAGCTGGTTCAATCCATCAGGCTTGGAGGAAATCCTTTTTGTTGCACTGAGGTAAGAGGAACCTTCAGTCAAAAGGTTCTTGCTAAAATCCAATTTTGACAATTGCATACTAAGAATGTCCATACTTGCCCCTACAGAAATACTTGCCCCTGAAGAATTATGTACAAGTTAACTAAATCTGTCAGAAGTTTTAAGACTTCAGATGATTTCAGACTCTATAAAGGAAGCCATGTGAGAGCTAAACAAGCTATTATGATCTTTTAGAGAAATAATGACACTTCTAATCTGTACTCACTCTATGTAAGGAACATATCTAATGTTAAAAACCATACGAATGTACATTTAGCTTCTGATGATACTGTAACTCATGTACTTGTGGCTTCCAGCATCAGAAGATTTAAAATAACAGAACAAAATGCTGTTCAAAAAGTTAAATAAAAAATAGCATAATTCTGAGGCATACAAAAAGGTGTTAACATTCATGGAAATACTATTTATCTATCATTGCTGAGAATTTAGGAGCTCCATTAAAGTAGAAAGTCAGCACAACTGACATTATCTGGCACAGTTATTGGGAAACTAACAGGACAGGCCAGGGAACAAAATAACCATAGAATCTCCTTGCATGAAGCTCAGAGATGCAGGTGAGGCAATGTAGTGAAGCTTACACTGGCATCATCAACACCAACAGTCACTGTAAGCTAAATTGAGCTTAAATAAACCTCCTTTCCTGTGTAAGCAAGGAACTGTGATTTACTTAATGYACTCCAGTTCCTGGACCATTTCCATGGGTACTAATCTACCCTGGTCCTTTCTACCAGCGTATCACCTTAAAGTTCCCCATACTACTGGAGTCGCATGCACTGGAGCTAGAGGAGGGCAACATGGAAGCACAAAGGGAATGAATAATTGCATTCAATTCAATTGATATCTCAGTTCAAAAAAACCCACAAAAGAATCCTTCTGTACAACAATTACACTCGCGAAGATAAAATTGCGACATGTTGTAGGATATTGTACAGACAGGCTCTGCCAGCATGAAGGAATCTGCTCTGTTGGAAAGCAAGGTCAAATACTAATTCATTCCTTTGATTACTGCCATACAGCTTCCAGAGCATAATTTTACAAATTAGTATTATATATAGGGTGTGCGCAAGAATGTCAGCTTGCAGGTTACACATGTTAATGGTCAATAACTATTTACTTCACTCGTGTGTTACCTGGAAAAATAGGCTTTCAAATTGCTACAAGAAAATTAGTACTTTATTCAAGATTTATCTCTGAAAACCCACTAATCTCTCAATCTTAGTAAATTAAATTCCACCACATTCTGCTTATTTAATACATAATGACTTCTTAAAGAATCCATAAATTACCTAAAATTCTACATCACATTTTATAATCCTATAACATGCTTTTGGTCAGTCAAGTTCTAAGCAGTTCCTTTACAACATATGCTACTTCAGTGCTTGATGTTTTAAATCGCATACCAGACACTCAATGAAGTAATGAAAGCTAAGGATCTCAATATCTTGCTGAAGTACGGAGCCTCCTTGTAAAATAAACCCTGATTTAATCAATATTGCTTATTATGATCATTTACAGAGAACTATAATTGCATGTGGATCTAATTCTACTGAAAAGAAATCCATATTTTTAAGACAGAGTACTTACTGCCAAAAAAAGATAGATAAAAGATAGACTATTCTTATCTGCATGATTTGGAGTTTTTAGAGGAAGAAAATAATAAATTGTAAGTCATTTTGAAAATATTAAGTCAATCTTACTTATATTTTGAACTCTGAGCACGTCTCATTTGCTGCATTAGATATTTCATTGAACTCTGGCTTCCAAAATGCCTGTTTCATATTCCTAGAATTCATCTCAGGTTTTGCCCTTAATAGCTCACACGAAAACATCAAGTTGATGTTTGAATATGCAAATCTTTGTGAGGATTACTGAAGATTTTTTTTCAAAGTTTATAAAAYCATCTCTGAATTAAACTGCATAAAAATATGGCTATGGTTTGTTTGGGGGGCTCTTTTAAAAAATGGAAAATATCTCTAGCTCTCCTATTCACCAGATTTTATTTCCACTGTCACACAGGCTAACCTGGTACTCAGCATATTCAAGAATCATCACAAGACACTTCAGGTCATGTAACAGTAAAATAATAATAACCATAAATCCCCATTCCGTATTTTTCCTGGCATCATAATCCTGAAAAAAGGCACTAACAGAGAGTGTTTATCCCTAGGTTGAAAAGATATTTTTTCTTCTTAAAGCAGAGCCATGAAGACTGAGCATAAAGGGAATAAAAAAGAATTGAGGAGTATCTAGACCGAGTGAATCACTGTTCAAACTATCCCATTTTCAATACTACTAGAACATTCCTTGAAGGTATCTCTTTTCCCTAATCCTCCYGCCCTGCTGAATTTCTATTATTTCAGTTAAGTAATGCCCCAAGGAGTTTGGGAATTTTGAAAATTCCCCTTAAATGTTGAATAACTAAAAGGCATTATAGAAAACACCATCCTATACAGTGCTCGAAGCCGGGTTGGGGGTGGGAGGGGAGAGGACACTGGGGTATAGGACTTCTGCATGTTAGGGCATCAAATTCATTGAGATATGAAAGCACTGCCCTGCACTGGGGACCCGTCGGCGACTTCCTCCTGCCCCAGAGACACCTGCCCTTGTCCCTGGGYGAGGAACCAGGAGGTGCTGAGCTGGGCAAGGCACGGTCCCGCCAGACCCTCAGGGGCTGCATGGAGACTTCAACATGGCGCAGGAGCACTCTAAGCAAAAGGAGAAACTAAGCCTCTGTTCTCTTTTATTATCCCAAGGGATCCTATCCAGGGGATAGATTTTGATAAATGGAAACCTAACCTCAAAGGGAAAATATGGCCTTGTGAACAATTATATTATGGCTGTATACACTCTCAGGGCTCTAGGTACCCCAGGTCCCCACAGTACTGCTATTCAAAGGATAGAGAGGGATAATAAAAAGGTTGGAAAGTCTTAGCTGAGCTGCTAAACCAGGCTAAGCTGTCCGGCGTCACTGTCCGTTGTTTTGCCATCACGTTACTTGAACACACAGGCAGAAGTGAGATAGTTATTCCCAAGGTAGCTCTGCAGTCAGTCCTTCAAGGGGGGGGGGGGGAATGTGGATCTCCTGTCTTTTGGATATGAAAATAAATACTACTCAGAGCACGATCCAAAGGCTTTATTTTAGCCAGATGCAAGAAGAAAAGAAAGAGATAAAGACATTTGTCTCTAACATCCAGTTAAAATGATTTATAGCCCTAAAGGTCACTATGTTATTGCTATTGCAAGTAAAACTATTTTTTTTCCTGACCGAGATGCCTGCTTTTTAGTAACTTGAGACTAAAAGTGTATCTCACTTATAGCCGATAGTCAACCAGACTGCAGCCAGATACAGAAACCTTGTCTTCAGGGTGCCTGCTAAAATCTAGTTTTAAAATTCTAGGGGTGTAGAGGTGTGTGTTGTGAGCCGGTTTTTGCAAATCATAAGATTTTAGTAAGTTATAGGATGAGCACAGTTTCCATTAAATACAATGAAAAATTAATGACAATAGAATGCAGTAAAAAAAAAAAGAAAGAAAAAAAAAATAAAGAAAAAGCCCAGACAGCTTATTTTCTATCACTTTGATAAAAATGCCATGGCGGTATAGGTTTTTCTTGAGGCCAAACACTGTCTCAGTGAAAGACAGTCAAGTACAATAAGTGGTCCCTAACAGTTTTCATTTTCCTTCATCTATGAAGATGCACTGCAAAAATCCAGACTTTCTTAAACATCATGTAATCACTGTTATCAATTTGATCTCTGGATTTCAAACTGAGATTTTTCTGGCTAATGTCATATAATGATTTTCTATGCTGTCCTCACAGATTTTCTTTCTATTGCTGTTAAAGACACAATATACATGGACAGGAAGAGAATTTAATGTACCACAATTATAGGACTAATGTTTATGATAAGAATAATAACATATAGGATTCAGGTGCATTCAGGTGAGAATTTTCCAGAGGAAGGAAAAATATACTTAAGGAGTTTGAGTAACTTATTATTATCTCTGACTGATGAAGTGCATAGTCCCCTATCACAGGATGTGATAATAGTAATAGAATTACACAGCCCTGTCATTTAAGTCAGGTCTGTATGTGTCCTCCTATGTATAAACACCATATTTACAGATACAAATACATCTTTCAAAAAAAAAAAAGATAATTAACTAGAACTACTGGATACAGATCTTGTCAATCTTCAAAATTTCAGGCTTTGCATAAGCAATTTCTGTAAAACCTTGGTATGAGTACATCCCTTACAAACAAATCCTGTTTATCATTGTGTTTTTCTGAATATTTGTCAGAGGAAAAAAATCTTAGATAGCTTTTTAAGTATGTGGCACTAACTATACTAGTTTGTTAACTGTTTTATGAACAAATATGTTTGTTTTCCATATGCTTGTTTACCTGAAGAAATGTGTCCTCTCTTTCATTATTTTCCTTACAGATTAAGTGAAAAATATTTGGAATTCCTCTAACATTTTCCAAAGTCTATGGAATCTAATGCATTCTCAAGTATCATATTTTCATATTCCACAAGATGAGGAAGAAAAAAACAGAAACATGTTCATAAAGCCACAATTCCTCTGATTTGTTTTAAGTGCATASTATACAGATATTCTGAATATCTTTTGGCTTCTAATTCAAATGTAGTCCTTCTATAGCAAAGAATAAATTCTGTGGTGTCTCAAATTTTATAATTGCTACTGTTGAGAGGCATATTTATTTTATGCCAAATATAACATTCTATTTTTCCCAATTCGTTTAAAAAACTCACAACTATTACTTTGCAGTTTCTCATATGAGTACCTCTGTATTGTSCCTTTTTTTCCTAAAAAAATAATATAAAAAAGTATTGTCTCTCTTTCTCCCATTTTTTGTTTATTTTCAATATAAGTACATAAAACATGAGTTCATAAATACAAATATTACAAGCTTTTTCCTTTAGATTGATATATAGCAGCTGGACAATGAAACATCTTAAACTACTTATAATCATCTGTATCCTTCAATGATTTTAAGAAACTAACACAAACTTACTGAAATCCTTTCAATAATCTTTTTCACAGATAGGTAACTATCACCAAGTTCCTGCGCATACAGTTTATTTAACACAGAAACAAGCCATTTTGTGAAAGATTATGTATGTGCCCATAAAAGTGTCTTGAATTTTTCATATATACTTTTGTTTTCTTTCTTTTTGTGTATCTGTGTTCAGAACTGCATGTGCAAATATACTAAAGGACCTTTTTCCATTTCTGGCTTTAAGTTTAAATCTGCCGCTAACTTAGACAAAACACTGTTTCACATTTAAACATGAGTCAAAATCAAAACCAAGAAAAAAAAAATCTCAGTACTTTGATGTGATAGAAAATTGTTTAAACACTTTAAACACAGTAATAAATAAACCAAGCAAAAGAAGCTTCATCTGTTCCAAAGTAGTACATACCAAGAACACAGACCACCTTTGCTATCAACAAAACAAGATTTAAAATCTTTGTAAATGTCATCCTATATCAAAAACACTGAGAAATTACTAAATCTTACCTTGTATATCTAAAATGCTGAAAATATGAGCATTCAAGCAAAATGCATTCTAGCCTAGTATTTTGTTATTTAATCTAATGTTGACAGGGGATTATTTGCAATGTCAAGAGATGCTGCTCTTATCAGTTTGCATAATAATGTCACTCAACATTATAATTCATGTTTATGGAGTTCCTGATATTCAGAAAGATAATGTACATCATTCCTTGAAACCCCTTGACTCCATTTTACCTATAACATAAATTCTATTAGTGTATATAGTCTGTTTTGTCTGTACTACCTCTACATCTTCTGCCCTAAAAAGCAATTTCCCCATCAAAATAATACAAATAAATAACATTTCCCCTCTCCTACCATTATGAATGGTTTTGAAACTGGTAAGTACTCTTTCTTGATTAGTTTTCTTCTTTATTTGCATGTAATGGAGGAGATTTTAATGTAAAAGAGATATTAGTACTCAACACTGGTTAAATCACCAAGCCAAGAACAACTATGTTATGATGACAAATTTAACATAAACTAATGTAGTTATGAAAATGCAGTCATTTTTGTTTAAGGTGAAGGCATCTGTCAAAAGGAAGGGGAGATGTAGTCTAGCTCAGTTTCCATGAAATATTGAACAGAATTCAGAATCAGTACTAGTAATACAGACAAGCTATCCACCAGCAAGAATGTTCTTCTTTAAAAACAAAACTGGTCCAAGTGCTCTTAAAAGGAGCTGTGATCGATCAGTGGATATATTAAGCAATTAAATATTTCTCTCCAAGCAGTCATTTAATGGAAATGCCATCTAAATACTGCAATATACATTTGATGATGAACAAAAGAGCCACTTACCTAAAACCCCCAGCCTGTAATTGAGGGTGACAACAATGACATTTCCATAACTTGCCAGAATGCTCCCATCAATCATGTTGCCAGTACCCTCCATGTAAGATCCACCATGGATGTAGACCATAACTGGTTTCTTGCTGTTCTGATCATGAATGTCTGAAAAAATTCAAGTAAGGAAAACATAGTAAAGTAATAAAAAATAATGAAAAATGGCATTAGCTATATACAAACATGCTAACAAAAATTCTTAATTATTTCCCATATTATCCATTTCATCACCACCACTTTTAATCAGCTAGACTGCAAAGTTCAGGATCATCTACAAGCTTAATAGGTTTATAGGTTGAATATTTCTGTCTGTTATTTCAAACACTGTTTCATACAAAATGTTCTCAGAAAACTAGAGATGCCTTCAATATTACAGGGAATTTAATTTGAAAGTAAACAGAAAGTCTCAAGAATAAAATCAGATCATGGAATAATCATTTTTAGAATATTCCTATTTATATATATACCCATTTACAAATATCTGTACATTTAACAATAAAATTACAATAATGATCTGTACTTTCCTACTCCTCACCAAATGAGACATATTTGTTGAAATTGTATTTCCAATATTCAGTAACAGATAATATCCCAAAACTAAATTGTTCTGTTAAAAATAAACATAGCCAATCATCCCTCTTTTAAAGCAGCCTAGGAGTTAACACAGAGAATTTAACTGAATTCAGGGTCCAGACTTTTGTATTTATTCAAGTCTTTTTTGTTGTACTTTTTCTTTTCAAAGTAGTTAGGTGTTAAAAAGTAGCCCTGAATTTAGGAACCTGAATTGCATGGTTGGTCTTTTGTACATGCAGAAAAGCTCTTCACTACTTTCAAACAGATAAACAGCTGGGTGTTAGTTTCCAAAAGAAAATTAAATGAAATTGACAGTAAGAGTTTCATACTTCAGAGTTATAAAGATACAAAAATTAATGATTTGGGGTATAGAGGTATATTTAGTACTGCGTTCATATATCTTTTTCTAATTATCAAAAAATTAAGCTCCTGACTCCAGGGATGGTTCAGACTACCTAAACTAGGAACTCACATTTTCTATGAAAAAAACCAGAGGCTAAGCCACCTTTAAAATGCAATTTAGGCAGCCTACCTTAAAATTTCTCTCTTCATTAACTACACAATTCTTACAAATAATTCAGTACATCTGCATGGGAAGAACTTCTTTGAATCACATAATACAACATATTAGGCAAAGCAGAGTGTCTGACTGTTTGATCAGGATTCAAAACAAAAACTGAGTTCTCTTCTGAGTAGATTAGGTAGATATTGACCAGTGGAAAAAAGGAGGTGGGGGAAGAAAAAGCTGAGCTAAATGGCTAGGAGTAGGAGACTTGGGTCTGAAAGCCTTCCAAGATTCTTCCCTCCTCTCAGATTTGTTGGGAAATACTCTGACCTTCCAAAAACCTGACCAACAATGAGACAAAATCTCTTCTAAAGGAAATTTTTACATATACTTATAAAAAACATGTAATATTTTTTGTACATGGAACTACTTAAAGATTATTTAAAAGTAAATTATTCATGGCCATATCCTATGGCCCACTTTTCACTTTCCTCATATGTATGCTGTACCCTACCAAGAATAGTCAATGGGATTCAAGGAAAATACAGTCAAGCTCCAAATCTACACCTGTCTAGTTCTCAAGAGTTTGAGGCTTCTCTTCTGTCATTAGACACAGATCATATAAAGAAATGAGACACATTGTACTGGACATATTGTTACATTCTCCGTATTCTCAGCAAAGTACATGAAAAGGTGTTTGATGCCTTCTGTGAAGGCTCAGTTAAGCCCTCAAAAGAGGTAAGCTACAATTATTTGTGTTACAGAATTATCTTTTCCTTCTGTACCAAAAGACTCACGGCATGATCTGTTGTATTTAATCTTTTCTTATTACATAGTTCTACCTGAGGGTTAAATCTTTCAGTGCTGAAGTCTATGGGAGGTTTCCTTTTTGTGTTCAATGGGAGCATGATTAGCTTCAATATAAAAGGAACAAGCTCCATTCTTTATGTGATTAGATCTCAAATGGATGCCCTTGTTAATCATCAAATCCTAACATGTTATAATTTTGGAAGAAGCCTGAATAATAATCTATTCATAATAGTGTATCTATGTTAAGTTTTTAAAGCAATTTTGGTTTTGCTTGTTACTTATCTTTTGCTTAAAAAATAATTACAGGAGTTGGTATAGCAAATGATGATACCACAATTTGGAGAAAAAAAAGTGTTTCACAGAAAAAAGAATGTGTTATTCAGGTAATAGCAGGTTCACTTTGGAGTACTTTGCACAGTGTTTTCTGTGTTATAAGAAATAGTGTACTTCAGCAATGAAGGTGGTACAGTAGAGGGCAACAAGTGTGAATAAAAGACCAGTGATTTTTATTACTGTATTTTATATAGTTAGAGTAGCTCCAGTAGAGCTGAACTCTCAAGAAAAGAGGAGATTAAAAGGTGACTTCGCTGCAGTATACACGATTCTAAGGGGAACAGGGAGGACAAATGTTTCAAAGTTATTTTAACTGATGTCAGATAGAAGAAAACAGGACAAAGACATGGAATAGCACTTGGGATTGGTCAAGCATGAGAGGAATAAAGGATACATTACTCCAAAAATGGAACAATAAATGGCCCAAAGCTGTTAGCTACTCAATTAATTTGAAAATATTTTTCTGAATTTGATAAGGATATAAAGTAAAATAAACTGTCAGTGTAACTTTAATGAAAAGGAAGGGTGAGAACAGAGGAAGATTTCATGACTTCTTTCCATTTCAGTGCACCCTAAATAGCTTGCTGTGTCAAGGCAAGAAAAAAGTATTTCATTGTAAAACTTTTTCTGGGTACTTCACTGTGAACTTTATCATTTCCTTTCAGGGCATCCAATCCAACTCTGAAAGAAGTCAATGAAAAAGATTGTCATTGATTTCAGTGGGAACCTGGTCAAAGCCAGAACGAATGTATCTCAGAGGATAGCTGATTATAGGAAAAAAACAATAAAGCAACATCAACAGCTTTCTTTACTTTTGTGTCCTCGAAATAAACCATGTCCTGTGAGAAAAAAAATACATAAAAATACCACAAACGAAGCACAATGCAACTGCATCCAACATAGGGTATGTGCACAGGGGAAAGAGTGGAAGTGAAAGGAAGGATATATGTGAGCTATTTCATGAGTTTCAAACAAGTGAATTTACAAAATGTATAAGAGGGAAAAGACCACATGCATGTTTCAAACTCCTTTTCTCTGTCCTAAGCAAGAATAGGGGGGAAAAGCATGTGGTTGTAAATAATATTTACACTAATCACTTCAGACATATTTAGGGATAACCTTTACACTTATGTCACAGAGGAACTGCAGTCATCTATATGCTAATTTGGATTTAAAAAAGAAAAACAATGAAAGTAGTTTCTAGACAAGAAGAAAATAAAGAAGCACACTCAAGTGTGCCCTTGCAAATAAGGGACTAAAAATCACGTTGAAATAACAGCAATAATAACAATAATAACAGTAATAGTAATAATAATAATAAAAAAGTTTATGTTCATGCATCAGGGTTGAGCTTTGAAAAAACAAAAAATACCTTCATCTTCACCACGATCATTACTGGTTATATCATCTGCGCTTTTCTTTGTGTTGGCTCCTGGGGTCATAGTGAGGAGGAGAATAAAGGGAAAAAAGAGAATTCAAAAACAGCAGGTTCTCAAAAATAAAAAAAAACACTAGCCCAAAAAAAAAAGAAAAATGTAACAAAAATGCCAAAATCTGTTACATTTGAAATTGAAAAACAAAAAAGATGCAAACTGCACATAAACATAAAATGTCAAGAAGAACAAATTGAAAATACTTGAAAAAATGTATCATATTCTGTGACAATGCAGTTATTTCAGTTAAAAGTGATTGCTGCAAAAACAAAATTAATGTGCTATTAAAAAAGAATAATATAAACCAAAAAAGTATATTTAAAAATTCACCAGATTATGGTTTCTACATAAGAAATGCAATTGATATATTCCATTCTGTAACCTTGAAGAAATAATGCCTTCAGTCACTATTGTCAATGATTTCACATTTTATTCATCCCAATTAGGATATATTAACTACTAGCCACAACCTGAATTTCAAATGGAACCAATGCAAATAAAATTATCATTGAATCTTATACAACTTGAAGGGACCAAGACAAACCAGATAGCCCTGCTTTCAACCTTGCTTCCTGTGTGAGCAAAAAGACATTTCAAACAGCAAATTCAAAATGAAGGAGAAAATAGGGTTGAGTCAATCCCAAATATGAAATTGGTCCAAAAGTAGCTCTGGTTCATGTTATACCACATTTCATGCTCTTAAAAAAAATCTAGAAATTAATTGAAAACAGTTACTTACCAAGATAATGAACTTGCGCTTATTTTAAAAAAAAAAATTAATAAAGAATTAATTCTACCTTGCATTCAGTGTGCTTTCTCAAAATACTTTTTAGGTGTACACACGCATACATACACACATACACATACACACACACACCATAGCCTGTGCTTACAGGAGCAGAGGGAACCAAAACATGATAGTTTTTCCCCACACTTCTCCTTTGGTAATAAATTGGTCTTTTGACTAAAAAAATGACAGTGAACTATCCTCACATCAGATGTTACATTTTATTGTGTTTACTCCTGTGGCAAGTAGCCCTCTGCAATGTAAAAAAATATTTATTAAATAGTGAAATATGAATTGGAAACTCAATTTCTAAGTTAATTTATAGCTGAAATTTGAACAAGAAATTTAGTCTCCTGTGGGTTTACAAGAAATTCAAGCTTCTTACTTTGGGAGGAAGGGAAAGCTTTATATTTGCATTTAGCTAAAATGCTTATTTTATTATTTTCTTCTATCCTTCTGTTTAAAATGTCACTATTCCCTCAAAATTCAAGGTTCCAAAAAAACCCCAACCAATAACTGTAAATAAGACAGAATGTGCTTAATTGTTGTTAAAGTACTAAAGACTTGTTAATACACATAGTTTTAGGATTATGTTCTGTGCACTAGCTTGCTTTATAGAGCCTTTTTGATACAGATGGAATGTGGATTTTGTACAGAAATTTTCTGGTACCACTACCAATATATCATACATGCTAGCTGAAAATTGGAAATAGCCAATTCACATTCCAGTGAAGAACATTTACTTTCTCATTAACTGAATGCTTTAACAGTGAGGCTGATTAGTCAGTCAAATGTGTGGATGAGATTCCATCTCCACCCAAAGCCTGTATCTTTGATTCAGTTGCACACGTAACTGTGTATGTAGTATATGAGTCAGTTCAGTTATATGTATTCAATACATAATTAACTAGGTGAAATTTCACTGACAGTGAAATATGGCTGTTCGCTAATCTATCAATTTTGTTAACAAATGTCAGATACAGGCTCTAAATTTCTGTCATCATCCAAATTTGCACTTTTTTTTAATTTTTACACATAGATTTTAGTCCAAATAAGGTAGAATCTTCTCTCAAGTGCCACCCAAATAATATTAATTTTGTAGTCAGATATAACAGTTACTCCACTTGTAAAATGCCATTATTTTCAAACCCTGCAAAAAAAAAGAACTATTCATAGATAATAAACCCACAAGGTTGCAAACATATAACACAAGAAATGTTGACGTCAGTTCCTCCAGTGAGATATCCTTCTAATTACTTGATAAAACAACATATGATCCTCACATGTCAAATACAAATCAACTACGATGCATGAAAAAAAAGTAGCCTTGTGTCATTTGTATGGATTAAAAATTGACAAAACCTACATGATCCCATAATCATAGTGCTAGTAGGCAAATAACATAGGTGCAATTATTTAGACTGTAATCCATTTTGAAGGACTTTGAGTGTGAGAAGGAAATATGCCCCATAATGTTTCAGTTCAGATACTATTCAAAACAGAAAGAAGAATCATCAGTACACATCAGTGAGCTACTGCATGGATTTTTCTCTTTAACGTAGTGCTTCCTAGAATGACCCTGGTTCAAGGTACATCAGAAAGAACAACTCAAGTGTAATGAGAATTTAGGAAGTGTCTCTACACCATGCTACTAGATGTGATCCAACAGAAACATCACATAACACATGCATGTGACATGAGGTATTAGAAATATTTGAAAATTTTTCTTTTTTCATTCTTCACAACTTGAAGAAGTTATCATGGAGTCACCTATTTTGAGAACAGCTTAATACTACAATAAAACGTATTACAGTGTGTTGTGTAGGAATGCTGTTTCTCTTACCTCTTGTGTAACATTCTTTCATTTGTTGTGAGCCTCCCTTGTTTTTGTTTTTGTTTTTTTCTAACTGAAATATACTTTTATGACTAAATTCTTGTCCAGGTTGTTGGGTTTGGTTTTTTTATTCTTTTTGAGATCTGATAAAACAGATTACATCAATGAATTCTCAAACTGGGTGTCTGTGTTGCTACCACCTTGATTTTATGTTTTTTTTTTTTTAATACCACTAAATAGAAAAGGTACTAACCATGTGGATAATAATATTAGTATGGAACAGCTTGAGGAGAAAAGAATTGTTACTGCTGGAATTATTTAAGTAGCACCAGACACATATACCTAAAACCATAGTTTAGAAAAAAATTATATCAACCTTTATATAAGCTACCAAATATAAGCTACCAGAACCAAAATTATTATTTCAGACATGAAAGATTTAGAATTTTCCAACTGAGTTGCTTGGGTTTTTTTGTTAAAAATATTGATTCATTAATCCTGAAACTTCTGTAAGAAGATGTTATCCCCTGTCTTAGGAAAAAGAAAAGACACACTATCCATCTAAGAATAGCTTAAGGTTGCACTTCAAGTC
Organism: Apteryx rowi; assembly: GCF_003343035.1. Lineage (NCBI taxonomy): Eukaryota > Metazoa > Chordata > Aves > Apterygiformes > Apterygidae > Apteryx > Apteryx rowi. Next base: position 780,132 of record NW_020449308.1, on the reverse strand, counting down.
CTTAATCTAAGGAGACAGAATGGGAGCTTGAACCAGTCTTGCATGGCTCAGGGGAGCTCCCTACCTGCACAAACAGCTTGTTCCACAGACCAGTGCTTCCCTCTTCTTTAGGGTTTCTCTGGGGGGATTTGGGRATTGAGGCATTTTTCTTCTCCGTGAATAAAAGTTATAGGAGCAGTAACTTTAGCCTTGGATTCCCACAAGCCAAGTGAATATTATCACTGTGTTACAGGATCAACCCTTCTGCAAGCTAACAAATATTCAACCATTCAGCCAACATGAAATAGAGAGATTGTAAATCTTAACAGCCGTCCTGGCACTGGCAGTAGAGTGGAGAACAGGGCAGGCAGCAACTGCGATCTAGAGCATTATAAACAGAGTTCCAGGAATATCTCATATTCTATTGACCAACCTAGGGTTTGACTGGATATCAGAGTTTTCAGTTTGAAAGATTAGTGTTTCAAGTTGATGCAGATGAAGAGTACCAAAGAAAAATATTTCAAATTCTTAATAGGATGGGAAATCATTTTTCAGCTTTGAAAACTATTGAAAACCAGGAACTATTAATCACATATATTAAGTATGCTGTATATATTGTAGATCTATTGAGGATTACATTTCTATGAAAGTTCATGTTTTGGAAAGTTCTAAGAGTCTCTAATGTTAGCGATGACTAGAGAAAGATGTGACTTCAGAACCCATGTACCAAATGCTGGGTGACCTCCTGACATTTGCCCTACAATTCCATTGATTGCTGAGTGATGCTAAAAGGCATGGCATAATTACTCACTGAACTGTCAAACCTCTTTTATAAAGGAATTTTGCTTGTCAGAAAATGTTTGCTATCTTTTAGAATGTACTTCTATATTACAGGTACAGAACATAGGAAGGCAGCACATAAGCCATTCCTAAACTAGGGCCAGCCAGCCTAGCCATAGTAGTGCAAAGTTTCATTTGGGCTATTTCTTTCTTCCTAAGAAGCTCTATGTGCAATGTAGTTGTAAGCTTTAATTCAGCAAGCATCTCTCTTTAAAAAGATTCTCATTTTGAAATGCTGACCTACGTGCTGATTCACTTAAAAATTTACTTAATTTCACTTATTTGTAGGTTCATCTTGTACTCCCACATTCATTTTGTCTGGATTCCACGTAGAAATCTATCACAAATGAAGAAGTCACCCCACTGTCAGTCAGTCAAATATGCATCCACTCCCTCACATTTCCTTTGATTATGAATAAAAATCTCATTGAGAAACACATTTTCTGTGGCTGCAGGTCTTTGCAGGTGTATTCATAATTTGTGCTAAATYTTTCTCCTATCTGGTCAAATATATCATATATATGTAATGCAAGTAGGTCCTCTGCCTTCAGTTTACCAGTGCTTGCATTTTAGGTATCCATTCTGCACCCTTTAACAGCAGCAAATAATTTACAACTATTGCTTAAGCTGATGCCATTTCTTTGCATTTTATATGCAATTGCTCTATCTGTCATACTGTATACCTTTTGACATCATGAAAGTTTGGGAAAGCACTCAGTTTTCAGAAATCACACAGCACATTATTAGTTGTATGACCTCCCAGCTTCACACACAGCATGCTCAACCTTCTGGAAACTTCTAGCTCATACCAGATTAATAAAGGATTTAATAGTCATTCTCTCTATGTCTTATTTATACAGCTATTCCAGTAGCTCTCTAATGCTCTTGGTTTCCCATCCCATGAGAACTATTATAATTTTACAATCAGCTCAAGTCAACAGTTCATTACCATCTCAAGGGAATAGCAATAGGGAAGCAGAAGTTTCCTTTCCTTTCTGCATTTTTCCCATAGCTCCCTTGTGAGACTTGTGGGTTGGCTTTACCTTGATTCTTACTTAGTGCACAAGCTTTAAGTTATTACACTTCCCAAAAGCGGGGTCTGTCAGCTGGTGGGTTTGACTGTCATAACACTATCCCTGGCTCCAGGACTATGGCCAAGGCTCTTAAGTTGGCTTTATAGCTCTACCAAGAAATTCTCATTTGGCAGCTGAAGAAAGATCAAAAGAGGCATGTAGGCATTTCAGATAAAAGCGCAAGAAAAAGATTATCGAGAATTACAGCTTGTCAAAGTGTCTTAGAGTCTGGCTGTGGGTCACCTACACCAGGAGAGAGCTCAAAGAAAGGGAAGATATCTATTTATGCACCTGTATTTTTAAAAGATTGTTGATTTTAATCAAGAAGGAGACATATATGTATATTCTGTAGATTTAAACATCCAATAATTCTCAACTATTTACTGAAAACTGGCAATGTGTGTGTGCATTTGTATGTGGGAGTATTTGCACACAAATATATAAACATGAAAACACTATATAGTTAATAGTCTTTCAGAAAGAACACAGGGTTTATTCTTTGTCCTTCCCTTCCCATGATGGCATTAAAATAAAATTACAGTCTTTCAATTTTACGTGTCTAGATCTGAGGTATTTGTACTGTCCACATACGCAGAAACCAGGTATTTTCTGGTTATTTTCTGAGGTCAGAAGGCAGACATACATATTCTAGAACTCTCATTTTCTGGGATAACAAAATAAATTAATTTAACAATGATTTCTTATAACTGTTCTGGACAACTTTTTCTTTAGACAATTTATCTGGTTAATTAAATAATAATTGAAGGAGTGTAATTATTTTATATGCCCATGAACTTATAATTTGGTAACAAAAGTAAACTTGATAGGAAAATATAGGGATTTTATAGTTTGATGTCAATCATTTCTTTTCTTGATATACCTACCAGTGAACATCCGGGAAACATTGTAAGTGATTCATGTATACATGTAATTAGCCTCCCATTTTTAAATACAATATAACTTTAAAGTAGGAGGACCTGTACTTTAGTTTATGTAAATGTATGAAACAGTATGCTAAATGCAGCTTACTTATATTTTCTGAGAGAAGGTATATTTATCTAGCAGATTTGTATGTGTTCTGTATGAGATTGTACAAATGTAGGACTGAGGATACTTATTAATCCTCCATCATTTCCATGGCAAATTTTACCCAATTTATAGTTTGTCAGTTTACTGATTATTAGTCTTACAGTATAGATTCTGATTTCCCTGCAAGAATTACCTGTCAAGGGATAGAAAATCATGAATTTGTAACAGATTGTTTTGCTACAATTAGAGACAATCTGAAAATTTCAAAGATCACAGGACATGCATGGGTAGCAAGGCCTTCTGCACACAGACCTTATGTCTCCCCTTGCAGGAGTCCATATGTTTCAAGGATCATCTCAAAATGTACCACAAATGTCTTGGTTCAAGGATCCCTTATCCTCAGGGACAACTAAACTGGAGTAAGAGATGGTGGGTCAGAGTCGACTCATGTTATTACAGGAAAACCGAACTAATAAACAGTGACTTTAGCACCTCCCCCATGTACACCCGCATTAGGTTTACATTAGGTTTAAGGCACAAGGAGGATCAGAGGAGGGGCAAAAAATAGAAGATCCTACAACCTCACTGATTAACCAGAATGCATTCTTTTCCCCTTGGGCAGGGAAGCTTGCATTCARGTATTATTTTATGAACACATGCATATTATCAAAAATTTATTTTGACTATCACTATAGAAAATATTTAGAAAAAATATTACATTCTATGAGAAGAATTTGCATCAAAGAGGTGACCRTATTGCAGTAGTGTATTCACTTATTTTTTGTAATTATTTTGAAATTCTGAGTGGTTGTTCAAGTGTTTGTTCAAACTTTCACCCTCTAAATTTTAATCTTTTATGTAGTATACRTAACTCCTAAAAACATCTGCTTTCAATGATTTCAAAGCAATCTTAGCCGTGAATTAGATGCCTTCCATCTCTCTCCTAAATAACAAGTAAACTTAGATTCCTGCTGTCCCATAGTCTTTAATGTGGAGGCCAATTAAAGCTTGTTAGGCCTAGAGTTTTACTTAAATTTACTGGAATTAGGTTTGTTTGGTTTTGTTTTAATTCTTATATTATAGTTGAATAGCAGAAGACAACAGATTACAGTCATCATCATTCTGATACCAATAACAACAAAAAAACATCCTTTGTGTTGCAATGGCTGGCACTGTACAGTAGCAACATTTAACTAAAGAACGAGCAACATAAATGAATTTGTATTTCTCCACAACACTTTCTTAATGGCCCCAGTGCAACAGTAAAAAAGTCACTAGCATTCCAGACCAGAGCAAATGTGTAGCTGCTGCTGTATAGCCAGGAAATGTGTCTTTTCAAGAAAAGAAAATTAAAGGACAATTTTGTGTCATATTCAAAATTGGATGGGCTGCCAGAAAATGCTGCAAAATCCCTACAGTTCTGTGTTCCATGCATTAGTGAGAATTAAAACAAAAAGAAAATGATATTTCATAGGTTTCTTTCAAATAACAACCTTATCAATAAAAAATCTACATAGAAAATTTTATAGGAAAAGAAAGTTGCAAAGCAGTTGCATCAAAAATTATGAAATTCTAAAATAACCTCAGTTCTTTGCTCTGCATTACATAGCCTTCAATTACATGATGACAAATGGCTTTTTTTCAGAAAGATTGTTTGCATCTCTTAGTGCATTAATTGTTCCATGTACAGAGACTGAAAATGGGATAACACTTGCAATACTTTACAAATGGCAGTACTCTTTATATTTATGTTCCTCCCGGATAAGGACAGAAATAATGACTCCTCCATGCCCTAAATTATGTTGGGTTTTTTTCACAAGCTTTTTMCCTAGATGACAGTAAGTACATTAAATCAGATCAAAACTCAAGAGTTTCACATGCTTCAAAGGAGGTTATATCTTCCATCAAGTTAATACAGGGCAGTGGAATATATTAATTGGTACGTAGAGCTATTGCATTGTCCAATACAGTTCCACAGAAGGATGGAAGCACTTTTGTAAGGTGAGAATTCTGTGAAATTTAGTAATAATTATTAATAATTATTATTTCAATATCAACTATGATGGATATGGGAGTTATTCTTCTTAAAAGTTTATTCCACAGCAATATGTTGAAGTAGATTCATCTCAATGAAGAAAAGAAACCCCAAGAGAGAAAAAGGGGTGTTCTATGCTTATCAATATACAGATAACTCATGTTGCACTGTGAACATGATACATATCAGATATGTAAAGACAGAGCCTATGTGACATTGATCAAATATTAGATTTATGTAGATTCCAGGGTAGCGAAAGTCTTCATACTATTTKTTCAGATGGAAAAAGAAAATGTGATCCTGATCATTGGTTAGGACCACAAAGAGCTTACAAAAAATAGCAACAACAGTTATCAGTTAGGAGCTATGCTGTTATACAAAGTTTTTTTCCTTTCACACTCTGATTATCCTATTCTGTATTCACATCAGCAGTGGGTTGCTACTGACTCTTATTCCAAGAAAGATTCAAAAGATAAAACCTCAACTTAAATATATTTAGACAAATGGGATTTCCCCCTCCTTCTCCCAGTTTTCAATGCTTTCTACATATTTCCATGGAGGAAAATGAGTCATTAATTTAAGGGAGATTGTTAGAAATACATCTGTGATGTAGGTAAAAGTTAGGCATTTAGACTGGACACTTATCATAGCTGCTAAAATAGGCACACCTGAAAGCTTTCCCCTATTCTGAAACTGTTTGTGTTTATTTAGATTGTATTTATTCATCCTGGAGAAGGTGATAAAACCAGTTTGATCTTTCATCCATTTCACTACCTAGTTCTCTTGCATCAGTTTTTTTAATGAATAATTCATCATGGTACATAAGAAATACTTAAAAAATCAAAACAAAAATATTTGATTTATTTTAATGTGCAATCATTTTTGTTAGAATAAATGGCTTTGAATAAAAATTATCAAAGACAATCATTTTTAATGAGGTTTTAATAATTATTGCTTTTATTAATTATTTTTCATTTAGAAAATTAAAGGCTATTATGAATATAGAAATGACGTAGCTGTGTATGTTCAGCAGTCCTTTTTGTAAGGATTTTTGTTACACAAGTTACACCGCCTGAGAGGATCTAGAGCTTAAAGTCTTCTAAATGCAGTACGCTGCTTTGACATAACAGCCTATAATGGCAGAAAAGAAAGAAGCCATTGTGCCGCCTATCCTTTCAGTGACCTCCAACAGATAAGGGGAGTGTTTCTTGCACTTCCAGTGTAACTGAATCTGCTCTGTTTGATTTAGGGTTGGACTGAGCCTGCAGTTCTTACTGATTGAATAATGAAACACTCATTAAAAAGCAAAAATCTACTATATAGTTATATAAATTAATTCAAAGAGAAGCACTTTTTTTTCTCTCTCTCTACGAGCATCAGGAAGAATACTGTCTATATGCAAGCGTGGCACTGATCTCAAACAGCTTACACGTCTGTGCTAAATTGGTGCACTTGATGAGGTATGAATGTAAAAATGCTAAAATGTCTGCGTGCACAATGCTGCTATGTAGAAGCAGAGCATTTGCTTTCACCCGTCTCACCTCCCTYGCCAGTGAAGCCATTTTGAAATTCAGAAAAGATAACTGGATGCTTCTTTCTTGCATTACAAAATCCAAAATCTAACAATCAGTCAGATATATTCAAATATTGAAAACAACACTCCTTCTGTTTGTGTTACACATGCTGGCTCTAACCGGGCAAAGCTCCTAGGAACATGCATAGTTTTAAGCGTATGAGCAGTCCTGTTGATTTCAGTACCGATATGCGCAAGCTTCAGCACTGTGATCAAGCTAGCTTCAGTCTTGTCTGAGGACAGATACGAGTAAGTTTTTGCCTACATTCAAGCGCCAAGAACATGACAGTCCCTGTAGGATTCAGCCGACACTGATTTCTGTCCACTGCACACCTTCTCCGTGGCCGTGCTAGCAAAGAACTCTGCTGTAATGGAACAGAGGCAGAAACTGCACACCTGACCAGGTCTACCCACATACTTGTCCCACTTACTATAAAAATAACCAGAAGTGAACTATATAAATCCCGCTGCAAAGTTTGTCCAGCAGCACATATAACATACTGTATTGGCAAGTGAGCAGGTGTAAGATATGGGCAGAGTATGATTAGCTGTAGAGGGGCATAAAACAGTTACGACGATTATACTACAGTTACGTTTCCAGGAATGTATAGGACTTCTAAATTTGAAGGCACAAGTCAAATTTATTATTGATCAAATTTCCTAAGTCTATGAGTAACTCGACTTTGCAGAAAGGGTTTAATCATTTTGGCACAGCATTACTTATAAAGGCAGAGTAATTTCAAATAAGTTTAAAAGTGTATAAGTGAGCACCCTTTAAAGCGAATGTGCTTGCCTTGTAAAAGAATCTGAATTAACATCCAGTTTTAGTAACTTGCGGTAACTGTTAAATCCTGTGTGCACATAACTGAATAATCCAGGAACACATTTCGCATTTACAACAACTGGTGGTGAAGTTGTTTTTGCAAACTTTCCTGTTGGGTATTTGTAGACACCAAGCTGTGAGCTGAAAAATCAGCTCTTAAGAATACCTCTAATCATTTGGTGCTGCTATTTTAATTCTTCTTTTTGAGCACAGGCTCAATAGGCAGCTGTCTTTGGAGAGATGCAGAACTAATAGTGTTTGTTATTTCAGTGAATCCTGTGAGAATGGAATTTTATTCCATTGTAATGCATAATAGAATATTTTGCACCATATTCACTTGTAATTTTGATATTTACTGGATCTCTAACATCTTATTTCTTGGGGGGAGTTCTGGACACAATAGTTACCAGGTAAGTAGAAGACCTCTAACAGATAGAAGACATTCAAAGGAGATACATGTGACAGCATGCAAAACTTTATTSCTTTTTTTTCTTTTCCTTTTCCTTTTCAGCACATGATGCCAAGTTTTCCTTTTTGTCTCTACTAAATTTCCATGACATCTTCATCTACTCACAACAATTAAACAATTACACTCGCAAACAATTAAAATATTAGTAAAAAGAGTTGAAAGTTAAAAATTAAGACAAAGAGATGACATAGAACATATTCTAACTATTTCAGGGAAAATCAGATCTAATGAAGACCTTTGTAACTTGAAGTATGAGTATTTAATTATTCTAATACTTTCCAAAAATAGCACACATGCAGAGAAGATTTTCACTAGGATTGATAGTGTATGCTTATGAAATAAGATGGAGATTGATAAGGAAGGTTTATTGAAATATTTTATTCATTATTCAATACTGAAAGCATATACGACTTTGCCAAACACATATTAAGAATCTGTCTTCCAAAGAGCTTATGCTCTGAGAAGATACAGGGGGAAATATTCACTGCCACGCTTCTAAATAAAATACACAAAAACCGTACTTTTAAAGAAGAAAATCTTGCATTCTACTTTTGAATTATTGTTACAGAAGCATAAGTAAAGACCAAAAGACATGAGGATCAGGCCACTTAGAAAATGTGCAACTCCATCCAAACATCAGGAGATAGACTCACAGGGTAACAAGGAGGTAGTTCATGAGCAGGCCACTTCACAAAGAGTCTCACTAAGATCCTGGCAATGAGAAGGAGCAGATCTAGACTTAAATAAACAAATCTGGAAACAGAAGGGACATTGGTTTTTGTTCATGTTATCGTTTGTTAGCTCTAAGTTTGTGACATGCAAAGTTTGGGAGTAGCCCTGTCACTCGAACATTAGAGTGCTAAGCAGCTGTAGGACTTTGTAGTATATGCATAGAGTTATTACAGGATTTTAATTTTCATGCATCTGGCTACATTAAAGAACAACTTTAAAAAAATCCATCAATCCATACTAGTTGCATTTTGAAAACACAGTATTTCTGGCAATACTCCTTTCTCCTCCACTTGGTGAGATTCAGAGGAAATTTTCACAGAAAAATATTAGGGAAGAAGGATGAAGAAGAAAAAAGCACTAACAGAAAGTGCAACATTCCACAATATTTTGATTCTAATATTACAAAGCACAAGTTCTGAGCATCTTAGGAAGTTGTTTTGAGATTTTGAATAACTAAAATTTTTAAAGCTGAAAAAGGATTGTTTTGATTCATATGTACTATATAATTTTATTATGCTAATATAAAAACAGGTGGTTAGAATCACAATGAAGAATGACATGTTGAATTTTACATTTAAAGGGAATCTTATACAAATCATGTAGAATTACGTGTGAAATAATGAGGCTTGTGTATGCAATTACTTCTAAGAAGTCATATTCCAATCTTCTATGGCTAAGTATAAATGAATGGCTCCTGCGAGAAGGAACAGGTCATGTTTTTCTTTCTTTGGTTTCTTTAAGGAATATTGTTATACATATATTCATGTTATCTATTGTTTGGCATGTGTGCTACCGTTCCTACAGGAGAAAACTAGAACTTAGTATTGCATTTGTATTCAGCTGCAAAAGAGATCTGAATGTTTTCTTGTCTCAATCAGTGCAATTTACAATTTAAAACACCTACCACCTATTTAAGGAAATTAAATGTAATTGGCAGTTTTGCTCAGGAAAAAAAGCCACGGAACTTAAGTAAGTTGAAGGTCACTGACAAAGTAAATTAGCGTGGGTGTCTGATGGTAGACCTGGCACAGCATCTGTCCAAATTATACCTGCCTGTATGTTGTCGGCAATCTGTCATTCATCTCAGGATTGCAATACACTTACAGAATCAAAACAGAAATACTGGCACCACAGCCAGCTTCTCTTCCACTGACAGCAACAACAACAAGATATCGCACTTAAAAATACTAAAAAATGATTGCTGTGGTCAAGTTTCTCCGGGCATTACTTTCAGTTTTCTTCAGGCATCTATGAAATTGCCTTTGCAAGCTTAAAACTCATTGATGAAGCCTAAATGATGTAGCAAGATGAACTTACTCTGTAACCTTGAGCTCTCCCCTGCACTCTGATGCACAACTCTGCTACTGAACAAAAAAAGCAGTATCTGCAAACTGCTTTTCACCTGAGACAAAATTTGAAGACAAAAAATAYGCCAGGTGAAAGGTGATTGTTGCTGTTGTTGCTGCTCTTTTGGAAAACTGCCAAAAGGCAAATTTCATCAGTTTTGCTGTGTGCTTGTTTGCCTGTGTGTGTGTCTGTGTGACATTTGCCATATTCTATACATACTTTTAAAATTCCATATTTGGAGTTTTTAACAACACAGGAAAATGCTAAGAATGTCTATTGCTTTTTGTTTTATCTCTCAGGCACCACAATGGGTATTTTCACACTTCTTACCAGCAAAGCATGATAAAATTGGCCACAGACAGTGGAGGAAGGGAAAGGGAAAAAAATCAGTTCATGAATAAAAAAGCCACTGAACTCTCTAAGAAATAAGGGAAGCTGTGAGAGTTTGGATGAATGCAAAATTTTGTGTGAATGCTATATTTTGCACCAATTTCACCATAAATTCAGTAATAGACCCTCATGCAATCACAACAATATTTAGATCTAAATTATTAAGAACTTGCCAAGGTATTTCTGAGGAGTGTTTTGGTTTGGCATGTATCTTCTAAAACCTCTGACACGTTAGTTTTGCCATATACTTAATAATTCATGCAATAAAAGGATAATGGCAGGATCTGCAGAATTTGAATYTTTAGTTCAGTGCAAACGTCCTTCTGGATGTTGGCATTTAAATAAACCTTTGCCATCACCCACATTTTAACTCTGATGATATAATTTTCCTAGGGATCAAAGTGCACTACCCTTTTCTGTCCCATATTGACTTTACCACATCTCATTTTAGTCTCTTATTTCCAAGTCTCTGCATGGCTTCCCTCTTCCCTTTGTTATGAATTCCCGTTGTAAAAAGCAGCAGTTCCTGTAACAAACCTTAATTTGTGATTCAGGCTCTTGCCTTTGAAAACAGGTTCCAAATCCATTAATATCAGCAGTATGGTACAAAACAGGCCATCAAAATAATTGATAATGTTCCCTCTCTCCACAGTAGCTCACAGATTTTCTCACCAAGAAAGTGATATAATCTGACAAGCTGTTTTCTTCCAACTCTTTCCTCATTCCTTTTCATCTCATAGCATCCTCTATTGCCATACTTTTCTTCACGCTGGTCAGCTTTCTGAAATAATATTTTTACTTCAGCCTTATGAGTCTTTGATCCTTCTCTTCCCTCCTACTTCATTTCATGATGTTCCATTTCTTTTTTTTCATTTAAGTTTACCCTCGCCTCATGCTCAACTGCCTTTAATACGTACTATCCTGCACCATCAAAATTAATTCAATTCCATGCTGTCTTCAGTTATTGACCATCATTAGCAGTCCAGGAATACTTGAATATTATTTTGGTTTCTCTGATTTCATATTTGGTATTTACTCTTCATTTACTCTTTATTTCTTCTCTGGGTATCTAGTTTTACAAGAAGTAATAGGATAATGAGTATTTCTCTTAGAGCACCCAGGAATCAAAGACACATATGAGACAGTTACAATAAGCCACAGCTTAATAAACTGATGTATCAGAAGAGGAAAATTAGCCCCTATATCCTTAGATACATTAAGGATAAACCAATATTTTATTCTTAAAAAGGCTTGAGGATAAAATTATTGATCTGCAGGCAAAATACTTCAGTGTCTAATTAAAATAAGCTAATATAATGGAGGATTAGTAGGAACAGGTATTGTACATATTAATCCCCCTCCCCCCCMAAAAAAAGTTATGATAGCCCAAGGAAAATAGCAATTAAAAGCATCATAAAGCATTTAGATACATTGATAGAAAATAAACCACAGCTGTCTTTAAAGAAAAAGCATGCCGCTTTGATCTACTAGAAATCTTTAGGCATTTCCATAGAATACTTGATAAAAGAAACTTGTTGATAAAATTTATTTGGGTTTTCAAAAAGCCTTTGATAAACCCTTTTTTGTGGGAAGATGTTGAGAACATAATTCGTCACAGAGAAAGAGGTGAAATAATGTCATGGATCCAAAACAAACTAGACAGAGTGCGTTAAGTTGTAACCACAGGTCAATTTTCAACGTAGCAAAAGATTAGAGGTGTAGTGAAATGATGCTCTATATTAAGCTGATGTTGTTTAATATTCTGTTAATGAGCTGAAAAAAAGGATGAATTATGATATAGTAAAATTTTTCAGTATTACAAGTTACATGAGTCAAGGCCAAAGAGAATGTGATTATCTTCAAAGAAAGTTTATAAAACTGGATAAGTGAGGGATGACTCTTAAGGTGTTATTTTTTGAACTGAAGTCAAACATACATCTACATACCTAAAAAAATACGACCAATTCACCCTAGACACTCCCTACAGTCAATGGAGAGAAAGAATGTCTGCCCCAGGTTGAGATGAATTGCAACCTAGGTGTGCTTTTTTTCTCTTTATTGAATAAAATGTGGGCTTAGGAATGGTTAGCACAGAGATGGAGATACCTGTACTGTGGGATGTTTAAAAAAGAATAGTCATGCCCAGTGGAAATAATAACTTGAGCTAGATACACAATTGCTAGGTTCCAAATTATCCATAACATCCAAGGAAAAAGGCTTGGGCACCACTCTAGTCATATCAATGAGAACCTTACAAAACAAACAAACAAACAAACAAACAAACAAAACCCCTAATACAATGTTTAGAATGTCAAAGCATAAAACAAGATAATTCTGAAAATACTGTAATTTTGTATTTTAATGTATAATAACTAGTTATGGCAGGTGTATACTAGGAACGTTGCATTCACTTCCAGTTTCCTTTTCACACAAAACTTAGAGCAGAAATAAAAAAGATCAAAAATAGATATTTTTAAAAGGCAATGCATTCATAACTCATAGAAGGAAATATCAGACACTCGTCAACATTTTGTAATAACTTTTAAACATATTATACAATATAATTGCCATCAACAACTCAATAGAAGAGAAAATAGACAGTTATCACTGTTTATTGTGCTGAAATAAACAGGACTGCTTTATGCTCAAAATCGAGCTTCTACTGCAGAAATCATGAGCTGTATGTTCCACTGTCTAAATCAGCCACCAGCTACCTGGGAGGAAAATTCCAGTGAAGTTTACTTGTGACAGAATTCTCTTTTTTTTAAACTGTTATGATTTCTTGTACTGAAGCATGAGAAAGCAGCCAGTCTGAGAGAGAGGAACAGGATAAAAATCACCAGGCTTATCTTGAACAACCATTTCGACTTCAGTTTTTAACAACATCAGAGTAAATTCACCGGTACAGCAATGTACAAGGATGAAACTCTCCGGATGAGACAACCGTGAAAGCAGATGCGTGCAAATGCCAGAGTAATATTAGGATCGAAGTCAGAACCTGCTATTGTCCGCTGTCCTCACCATTAAACCTTCTCTGGCATGGCTTTACCAAAGTAAGAGATTCAGTGAAAGAAAGGGAAGGGAGGAGTTGTGAAGCTGATGCCAGCTCCACGTGTTTATTGTGGGAGGATCCCTTCTGCCTTCTCTCAGCCAATCTCTCAGAGATAGTAGCAATAAAAATGCAGCTCTTCCGTTTCACTTCCACCCCACAATAAAACAGACAATGAAACCACTGGGTGTGTGATGAAAGTCCTTCATTTCAGGTTTTTGGAACATAATCTCTTAAAGGAAGAAATCATTCTTACTTTGCTAGTGTGTGTATGTGTGTTTAATGATATAAAGTCATAATGAAAAGTTCTCTGCTGTGTGTGGGTGTTTGTCGTAAACTTACTGCTTAGCTTGTACACCATATATTTCTAATCCTAATGACAAAACTAAAACAGGGTTTATTTTTTATTCTACCTGTAAACCTGAGTGTATTAATTGATTCATGATGTGATATTCTCTTCCAACCTTAGCATCCTAGAAGAAATGTTGTCAGGGATAAATGTGGACCTCTGTTCATCTTTAAGAACATGTGTGTGCTTCACAGTTGTCTTAAAATACACTTCCTCAAAAAATAAAAGCCAAGGGAGTACACAAAAGAGGTACAACCTATTTTCTAAAGATCATTTAAACTTGCAGTGTAAGTATGTGCCTACTAATGAGCATATGTTCAGAAAGGACACAGTAATAAAAGACATATATAGTGATCTGTCCTGAAAGCAGCAATGGCAATAGCAAGCACAAAGCTTCACCCTGACCTCCACACAGCAGCACAGGAGATAGGCGCACCTGATCAAGAGCTGCAATGGTCTTAGGAAAAAATACATCAAGTTGTAATGATAAATTAGGAAAGCTGTGACTGTCTGGCACTCCTTCCCATATACAACTGCCTAATATAATATAATATTATATATATATATATAAATAATTATAAAAATTATACTTCATTAATAATTAATCATTATAACAATTAATTATTATAATACATATAATAAATGTATAAGCATATAAAAATTATAACATCTGTCCTTTAAGGATTGAGGCTGCATTTATCAGAAGGGAGAGTATTTTATTAATAGAAATGATAATAATCAGACATGAGTATTCATGGACTGTCAACTGGGTTGGGTTATTAGTAATTGGAAAGAGAGTAACAGCCCATACGAGGAAAGGGGCAGAGGGACACAGGGAAATGCTGCTGTTTCTTTAAATCTCCAATGTATCACGACGCTTACATCATGCTGCGTTGGGTTACATCATGTTACGACCAGTGATGTAACCCGTCGCAATGCAATGCACACATCGCATTTAGTCAGTTACTTAAAGAAATAGCACTTTTTCAGCTTGTCCACAGGATCACCATGGCCAAAACAGGCTGTGGTTGTGTTAATTAAAATCATTGTACTTCTACAGCATTTCTGGGTATTCATGAAGTTCCTTGTTTTAAGGAAAGTAGGAAGGCCAAAAGAACTAAAATATGTTCTAAACATATATAACAAATGTGTATAGCATGCAGGTAGGCTTGGTCTGGCCACAAAATGAAAATACATCCAACCACCTGAATACATTATATAGTAAACTTAGAAGCAAGTAAAGCAGGGAAGAAAATCTCAGATGCTTCACTCTTATTATAAACATATTACCTCTTTAAATATAAAATACATATTTTTGTTTGACCAGAGTTGCATTTTTTATGGACTGTGTTGAATAGAATTCTAGGATAAGGTAAAGTTTCCCAATACGTCACAGCAGTTATGCTCTTGTACTACCAAAGCAGGCTCTGGCTGTAGCTGCAGCAGTCATTCCCAGGCAGTGGCAGGCTGCTGAAGGCATCAGAGCAGCCCCACACCCAGCCCCATGCCCAGTGCCTCCACTGCATGTGCCCAAGTCCATAAGAGCCAAACTGTGGTTGATGGTGGTGTGGCTGCCCAGAGATTATTCGGAAAGATGGGGTAGCAGCAATGAACGTGATTAGAGCCAAATACTCCATAGCAACAGTAATCTTTTGCCTAGTGTGGAATAACAAACTAGCCATAGTCTATGACAGGAAAGAGCTACAGCTGTGCATTCAAATATCTGTCACATTTCCAAATAGAAAACATCTGGTAAAATTGCCCACAACTATATCCAGATTATGCTGCTCAAGCATTAGGGTCTGGCACCAGCACTAGAGTAAGAAAAAGAAAAGAAGTGGTCAAGGTGAGATGAAGATTAGGCTTGCTTCTTTGTAGATAAGACTGCAGTTAGTTTATTATTTCCCACTTCAGTTTTCCATACTATCCTTTGGGAAAGGATTCTTTTCTTTCAATCTTTAAGCATATCAGAGATGAATAGTGTATTCACAAATGTATTAACTCTTTTATTAATCCCGTACTCCTTAATAATCAGGTTTAGATGGTGACCAGGGAAAGCACCTTTAGCATAGGATGCACAGATCCTGGAAAGGAAACTGACATATGTTTCAGTCTCTCTCCTGGTTTTTCTGCTGCTGGATTTGAGCATAAAGCATATCTAATCTACCAAGCACACTGTATTCTCCCTGTTGTTTTGTCCATGTTCAGTCAATATTTCAACCATTCTGTCTACCTTGATTAAAGGCATACACAGTGGCTCTATATAGCCTTGCTCATTTTCTACTCTGCTCCACTTTGCACACCTTGCTCTACTCATAGCTTGCACACACACACACACACACACACACACATAGAGAGCATCACTTTCCTTTGAAGAACTGACTCTAACTGGAATGATTTTCAAGGTTGGTCTGAGACTTAGATGTGAATTTGCATCCTCTTCCATTGGCAGCTGTAGTCATAAAGAGTTTACCCTTTCTAGACTAAATCCCACCCCTTCTACACTCTCTCTTACCTGCTTATTACTATGCTCTTGCTAGAAGCTAATTCAGCTGCTTGTGTGATTTCTCCAAAGCTCATCTCAGGCAAAAATGTGTCAGGTTAGCAAAGAACCACTCTTTAAACTGCTTAAGCTAAGGCATTCTGACTGAAATGGGTCAGGAGACAGCCATATGAGTAGCTTCGCTAGCAGAGGCAGCAACTGCAATCTGGGAGGGTGACAAGCAGTAACTTTGTCAGCTGGTACAGCTGCAGTACGAAAAGGATGTGTATCTACTTCCCTGAAATATTTAAGCAGGTGAGAAGTCTTTAGCAAGGATTAAGAATTTGCTGGAGAAGGATGAACACTAATTCAATCTCTAAGAGCAGAGCTGGAAAGTAAAGTGGTATTATGTCATGAGGAAGCAGGAGCTATAATTTATAAAAGAGTAGATGCCAGAAAATGACAGTAAAAGCGTCATGATACTGTTGATTCTCAAAAATCAGTGATTCTGATTTGCAAAAGAAATATTTCATCTCATTTCTGCTCATATTCTCCCTTGTCCTCTTTCTGCAGTGACAGGACATGCCATACAGTACCCCTATTCTTCAGAGTATCTGAAGAAATACTAATAAAATGCCTGAACGCAAATCACAGCACAGTCAGAGTGACTACTTATGACTGAAATAGAAAGACAAACATATGGAATGGGGTCTTGATTCTGGCACTTCTGCAAAAGTCTATATATGTATTAGGCATGCAGCCCCTATGAAATCAGGGCAATTTAGAAAGTCAGGCATTACTCAAAGTAAAGTAATGCATAGGTTACATCTTAAAAGACCAGTTCTAAAGAAAAAAAAAAAAATCTAATGTAAATGCAATGGTGCAGGCAGAGAATATGACATTATATTAATGTGGATTGGTTTAAATGGAGAACAATTTTTAGATACTGTATTTGAACAGCAAACAGATTTTACCTCTGCTATATTAAAATAACTAAATCCCTGGAGCAAACAGGGAACAAAAAGGGGATTGAGCTTGAAGGGTGTCTCTAAGGCACTATACCTTCCAGGGCCCCTTCTGGGACAGTGCTAATTATGCATCAGGCTTCACTCAAGGCTTTGCCRGAAGGCATGGTCGAGCCATAAGTGATTATTTATAACATCAACTCCTGCAAAGACTGATTCTTTTCTACAGCAACATTGTTAAACTCAGAATCAGGTCAGAATCTCATAAACATTAAGTAAGCTGAAAAGTCTTCCTTTCTAGATTATGCAAAGCCTTTAAAGGAAAAATCTGGGCTGAACTTCTTGCTCTAAGGCTTATGCTAAAACAACCTAAATTTCCTTATAATTAGTAGGACACTTTTTTCTAGAATTTTCTGCCATCTTAGAGGAAAGCGCTGTGCCCTTCCTTCACCCAAGCAGCAAAGATTCATGATATGACAAGCTAAGTTATATAAATGAGACTTCTGTTAATGAGGAAAAAGTACAGTCTAGCAGAATGAAAACTTCAGCAGTTTGTCACCCGCAAGTGAAGTCATTAGCAAAATGCTGTTTTGGCTTATGAAGTATGTGGCATCGTACTTCATATTCACAATGAAAAAAAAAAAAGGATGTGATATACAGTCATGATATATATAACAGTAACATACAGAGTAGACTTTATGATGGAGAATTTGAAAAAATGCACACTGGCACATCAAAATAAAGTGTGAGTACAGAAAAGTATTCAACTTTATGAATATTTGTTGATAGTCACATTCACCTACTTATAAAATGCAAAATTCACGCATCTGAATTACCACAATGTCAAAGTTGTTTGAAATTTAAAATGAAGTACATAACTATTTGAGAAAAAGCAGGACCACGAGGAACCTAGTAATGCTTTTAAAAGTTCCAGTCTCAAGGAGTCTTGACCCCAGCATGAATTTTCTACATAACATGATTTACTCTCTCCCAAATGCTGTAGCTACACTCCTTGCACCTTGTGCACTCTGAATGGGACACTGAAAATGATTTATCTTAAGTCATTATATTATCAGTATTTTCATTGCTAAAATACAGACACCCTAATCCAAATCTTAAACAGGACAGTCTTACTATCTATTGCACTAGTAGAAATGCATCTTCATAAAAGAGGGTGAAACAAGTGTTGACTTTAGGATAGCCACAGATTACATTCATTCACATAATGAAAYAATATGTCTGTTTCCACATAAAATATCATTATTATTATTATTTGTAGATGGAATGAGAGAAAGACTACTTTATGGTATTCATTTGCTGTAAATAAGACAATACCAGGGAAAAAAGTAGGCCTTCAACAGCTTAGGGAAAATGAAACAAAAAAGGACAAAGTTAGTACAGTAAAAATCCTGCTTCTTCAACCCATATTCAATTTAGCATCCTCTCTTTTCCAAAATGGATCCTATTATATGTGCACATGAGTATGTGCTTGTGGATCCTAAATATCCTAAAAGGATCAAAGGGTCCTTTTGGTCCTTGCTTTACCCTCGGCATACCTGAGCATAACATGAGCTTTGTGAGAAAGCCCTCTTAGGGTGGCTSTAGGATATAATCTAAACAACTTGTTAGAATGGCAAACCATAGGTATATGTCCATGTAATGCTTGTTCCAATGCTTATGCACATGCTGCAAATGGACCTGGAAATGATCTATAGGAAGGCAGGAATTTAACAGAGAACTGTAATGTCAAGTCCACCTAAAATTCGAAGAGAAATAAAAGCATTAACTGACTACAAAAAGAAACTGTACAGCTTGTGCTGCTAACATTACTTCTGGTAGTCAATCCAAACTAACAAGAGACTTATGGATAAATACAAATTAGAAAGTATTTTCCAGGGACTGAATTACAGAAAACCTATTTTACCAACAGATCCTGTTCCCCAAAATGCATGTCACCTGCATCATATTGTTCATACAAGTTAGCATCAACAGTTTCAGTATTAAAGTCCCTTTCCCAACTTTCCATATGTAGTCAGTGACTGGAAGAGAATGTGCAGAAAGCAAACAGCACGCCCTACCAAAAGGACCTGCATTAATGGTCTAAGTAATAAAAAATGACATGTGTTTACCTGAAAACTCTGATGGGATCTTTATTACTTCCTGATGAGGTATGCAAAGAAATGCCTGCTCTTCAGGACTACCTTCCTTTACTGACTAGTTGCCTCAGACAACACTGTAAGACACTAGCTTCAATCATGTTCCCTTGGGAATTCATTCTGGAAACAGTGTGATGGCTATCGGCCAAAAGCTGTTGTCAGTTTTACTTCTGAAAATCCAAGATAATTTAATCAAACTCAGTACATGGCATATATGACAGAAGAATGTGGCTGCATATAATCTCATACAAAGTAATTGTATTGCTTTGGAGATTGGAATGGAATGGAAAAATGATAACCTATCAACAACAAAGGTAACCACTCCAGCAGACTTCAGAAGAGAGAGTGATAGTGGAACATTTCCATGCCTTTTATTACGTTCAAAGGCATTAGAAAGAGTCAGAGAGCACCAAAAGTCAGAATTGCACACACATATACAGTTATCTTTTAACTATTCTTCAAATGAATTGAAAATCTGTAAAATATTTATCTCATGAACAGAAATGAAGACTATCAGGAAAGAAAATAAATAGACAATTAAAATAACAAATAGAGCATATACAATGACACTTTCAGTATTTGTCCAGAGGATCCCACACATTTATACAGATTTTGACCAAAATTCAAATATGAGGTTTAAATTTGCTCAAAAAAAGTAAGCTGCATGTTGTTAGATCTTTGAGATCCTGAGACTCATGTTAACGCTCAGTTAAGGAAGTTATGTTTGGTTTCTCCAGTTTACAGCAAATGTAACAGATGTGACAACCAGGAGCAGGCCCAAGTCTGGGTTCCAGATTTCACCTTTTTAATGTCTTTGTAGTGTTTTTTCTTTTTTTTTTTTCTCCACAGATATCAGTTACTCAGTCTTTATAAAGATGAAATGGTTTAACCTCTAACTAAACGCAGTGACATTTTTGCCCTCTTTCCATATACTACTTGTTGAATGACTGTGAACAGCTTGAAATCAATGTAATTACTCACAGAAGTAAATACTGCTTGTGCAATATTAGATAAAGAGCAGAGAACTAGGGAGCAGAGAAATAAGCCCAGTTATTTCTGCATACGTAGAGGGTGTAAAATTTCTTTTCGACTTGCAACTTAGGCCCCTAAAGAAAAGAAAGAACTGAGGCTCAGTAGACAGTAGACAGGGGAAGCTTCTCCCAAAAGCAATCCATACCACCAGTGATAGGCAGGATTTATGAGCAATCAGTCAGTGTTTCAATTATGAAATATGTATTCTCTTGTAAAACAGTTTCTCCCATCCTGTCAGAAGTTCAGACTGACAGTCTATTGTTTAAACAAAAACCTACACATTACATCACAAGCAGTAAAACCTTGAAGACAGGAAATTGAAAGAACTTTGAAATGTAATACTAAGAACCAAATTAGCTTTCAGAGGAGTAACGTACTTGGAAAACAAAGAAGCTTACATTAATAAATATATAATGTAGGCAACACACCAGAGTTTCAATTATGGGGAGAAATAAAACAGCTTTAATGAGTCCCTTAGAGATTGTCTGCAATGTGTGAAGTAGCCGAGCACARAGATCCCTGAGCTAGCACTGAACAAGCTCATTGGCAACTAGAAGCAGAATAACTATATCACATTCCTATGACCCAAGTTAATTAGCTCGGAGTGGCCAGAATACTTAGTTTGGGTGCAGCGACCCATTATGTCGGGTAGGGAGAGCTCTCTTCTCCCCATTCAGCACCATGCAATGTAGATACATGGGTTCATTTGGGGTTAGCTCAGGAATATTTAATACAGTCCTGTATTTTATAGTGAAGACATCCTCTCAAGGTTTTGCCTCCAGCAGCTGGAACTCATCTGTATTATATTCAGTCTCTGAAACATCTGGGATTTCTAATGGCTTTTTTTCATAATTTCAAGCAATTATTAAAATAGCGTCTTTTAACAAAATAAAGAAATTAGAAGTTTCCCAGTTCACAAATGGATCCTCTTCTTTTTGACTGCACTACCTTTGACTACTTACCAGGAATTTGGTACTATCAAATAGCAATGTTTACAAAGGAAATATTATCTTTGTAAGAAAAAAAAAGTTTTGTTGCATCTTTGCAACTGTACAATTATTGT
Organism: Apteryx rowi; assembly: GCF_003343035.1. NCBI lineage: Eukaryota > Metazoa > Chordata > Aves > Apterygiformes > Apterygidae > Apteryx > Apteryx rowi. The sequence goes on along the minus strand of NW_020449308.1, from coordinate 758,746 downwards.
TACAATTTAATGTATATGTTATTCTAGATGTATTATTATTACAATTTAATGTAATAATATATGTTACAATAATGGCTTTGCATGTCAGGTGCCAAGTTAAAAAAGAACAGTTCCTCTCTTTTCCTGGTAAAAAACAAACAAAAAAAGACCATATATATATTTTTAGTTCCATGAATTCAGCTAAAATAGTTCAACGTGATAGCAAAGCACCTCCAAAACATAAGCTAATGAAGTTACCTCTGTCATATCTCTCTAACCCTGAGAGAAATCATACCATTTATTTATCTGTATTATTTCCAGATCATTTCAGACCAGTCCCAAATGCCATGCCCTCCGATAATATTCAGTGCCAATCATCCTGGCTCCCTCACTGTAATTATAATCTCACATGATGGCATCACAGCACTGAGCCATGCCTAGGAAATGAATCTGTAAAGCATTGTGTGCTGAAAGGCTCGTGCCGGGAAAGCCTGTCCCCTGGCTCCAAACTTCAACTACACATTCACCCATGGAGCTACCACATGACCTGTTATGAGGGTTACAGCCATATAAGACCACATAATTATTGAGGACCGCATCTGGTGGTATCATGCAGGGTCCTGCATGTTCATCATCTGCTGTGTTGAGAAGCCTGGGGAAATCTCACACTTTATGATAGAAACCATGACGTTATAGAGRATGAAACAGTCCTAAATAGATATTCCTGGGTTACAACAAAAAGCCAAATTCTACATCCAGAAAGAGAGCTACAATTAAACAATAGTGAAGGTTGTTACATAGGCATGAATGGACACATCATCAATATATCCTCTTACACATTCACAGTGCCCTGCTTCATCCAACTTTGACCATCATTCATTTCTGCTAAAAAATCTGCAATATTTGAGTTGAACATTTGTACAATGTTCTCACCCTGATAAACTCTGAAGGAGGCTGGCATCCCTACATCTTATTTGCTTTCTACTCTGAGACTGTACTACCTAAATGCCATCTTTCCAAGATGTTTACTGTGGAAAAGTGGAAAAGTCTTTTTTTTGTTTGGTGCAGATTACAAAATCTTCTTTAGTTTTTCTATTACAAATTATTAGTATTGTTGTTGTTGTTGCTATTGTTATTTGTAACATTGGGTACTTGTTACAAACAGATCTCTCAAAATGCTGCATGGCTAAAATGAATTTTCTAAAATGTCTAGCAACCAGGATACATAGGGTTAGAGCATTAGGATTACTGCTGCATTCAATTTATTCAAGAAGAATGTAAGAAGAAGAAAACACTAGGAATGCCCTTCATTTCCTGTGCCTAAATAGCTACTGGAATGATAAACACATTTTCAGTGCAAAATTTAACAAGGATTTATCCTTATATTAAACTTGATTTCTTATACAGAAAGTCATGAATTATTTTCTTATTTTAATTACAATATTAAATCTCTTTTCTATGCAAGGATTTTTACTGCTACTTTAATTAAAGTTCTAGAACAGAAAGCAAGCATTCTTTTGGCTCTATTCTATATTTAATGTTGTTATTCGTATGATACTGCTGTTCTTACTTCAAACAGTAAATTTGAACCATGAGAGTTTTGCTGCTGTTAGTTAGTTTTCAGCGCTAACCGATACTACCCTGTACTCCCCGTGCATATTGACAATTTCCTGACAGTATTTTCATCTACCGTACATATGTTATTCTTTACAAATAATAACTCTGCCATCAGGCCTATTAATTACAAAAATTGGATTGAAACTTCCTATGTTACCTAGGCACTAATTTTTGTGACTGTTGTATGCACAGCTATTCTACATTTTTTTAGGTTTTCTGAGAAAGACTGTAGCATTTCTTTCGCAATTACATTTTTAGCCTGGTTTCATATGGCTATGACACTCAGGGAATTACGTGTCCATCCATACAAATAATTACACTGCTAATTTATTTCAGCTTCAATTTCAGTATCAGGTTGCTACAAGTTTAAAAAAAAATAAATAAATTTAAAAAAATCAACAGCAGAGATCCAGTCTAATGCTGTCTCTGAGGGAAGGCAGGATTAACTCAGACATTTTACCCTCCCAACTGCAACCATCAGCAGCCCAGACCACAGTAGCACATTGACCACTTAGTGTTCACCCCAGCACTACCCAAAACAATGCCATCTTTTGCCTCTTTGAACTGTCACAGGGGACATGGAAAGATCTGGGAGTACTGTAAAAGGCAGGGAGGCAAAGGGATTGAACAGGAGACCAGAGGTACCAATTTCTAACAAACAATTGTAATTCTGCTGTATTCTACCAATTATTATTTATTAATATTATGTGAGAGTTCCCATAATGCTAAACACTGGAGAAGGTGGGCAGGGGGAAGGCACATTTTCTGTCCTTATGTATTTAATCTGTAAAGATATCCAATTCAGATATGGTGATTCCAAGGAACCAAAAAAAAAAGTGGTTCTAACTCACATTATGAAAATCTCCTTTGTGATTTTTTTTTTTTTTGATTTCTTTTTTCTTGTTATACCCCGTGGTAGTGTTTTACTCGCATAGTTTAGCTTTGGTGACCCACACAAAAGCTGTTGGCATCAAAGACATAGTACTATCCACACAATGGAAAGGTGAAAATATGTCAAATATTTGTGCTAGGATGGAGAAAAGCATAAAACTTGTGCATGGAAAATTGCCAGGGAAAAAAGAAAGTCTCATCTCTTTAGTAGAAAGAAAGGGAAATAGGATTTAATAAGAAATCCGAAGAGAACTGGGTGCAGTGAAGTTTACTTGTGTTCCAACAAAGGTGTCAAGAAAGAGAATCGATCTTAATATAAGTGTCAGGACAGAAAAAACAGAGGACTTGAGGAAGAAAGTGACAGTGTTAAAGGAAGTTTAAAAGAAAGAGAAATTGATTTTAGCTGCTTTTGTAACTGATATGCTTTATACTGAAGTATTGGATTCTATTTCTTTTAAACTTCAAAGTTTCTTGTTGAGGTAGTTCTTTTTCCCACACTCAGAAATAACAATTGTCAAGTATTCCCTGAAGCGGGAATTAGAAACCAGATGCCTCCCTCCTTCAACAGCACCTTAACAACCTTTTCTATGATGCTGCCTAGATCAACAAACATTCAGCAATCTGATGCCCTCTAAATGGAAACAGCTAAGAAAATCCACTCTAGAATACCCTATTGTATGGGGATTGAAGCACTTTCCATTCTCTCGAGAGGAACATGTGGGTTCATGCTCCCTTAGTGGAGGAAAGAAGTGGGCTGCCTGCCACATTCTGCATAGGTGCCTTGAATGTCACATAGTGAGTTAAAGGGAATCTGCTTCTCTTCTGCCCTCCTGAATCCATCCCTGAAAAAAATCTATAAAAGCGTTAGAAGTCTGAGAATATTTGCTTTTAAACTGCACATAAGCCTAAAGGCTACAACACAGTTCATACTATAAATGCATGCGACGTGACAAATCAACTTTGCCCCTTGTTGTCAAAGCTGAAAATAAAATACAAATCAGAAGCTATTTCTTCCTTTCTGGACAACCATTATTTAATTGCTAAAGAACAGGTGGAATGATTCCTGTCTGTGGCTTAGGTAAATCCACACCATTGACAAAATACCACTGGAATCTGTAAAAGTATTAATAATGAATGAACACAATGAAATCTGCATTTCATAAAAAGGATTTACTAGACTCAGGATTTATTTATGATACTTTTAGAAACAATAGAGTCTTTGCACAGAATAAAACCACACTCCGTCCTACACTGTTTTTCTCTTCTCTTCTGGCATTATTAATCTCAATTAATCCCACATATGCCACTTTTGACCTTTCAGTAAAAGAAATACATTGCATGTATTTCCAAGAAATGCAGTTGAATGGACACAGAAGCAACAACATACCATTCCTGCAAGGAGAGGTCTCTCTTTACACTCCCTTTTGAATGTGCAGAAGTCCATCCATGCAGCTAGGCATGTGCCCCCCATGGCCCGACTGAAAACACTCAGGCAGGAAGAACAGACTGTCTAGCCAGTCTGGTAGTGGGAAAGGCATCTAACAAGCATTTTCTGAATCATGGAAAACAAAGATACTAAAAATGTGTTTTTTCAAGTTAAAGAAATATCTAACTCAGCATATTCATAATCTTTAAAGACAGCACGAATTATACAAATTATTAACTACAATTCTGTATATTCTTTACTATTACTTTATACTCAGATGAAACCTTGTGAGCTCAACTTGTATTTTTCTAATGCACACCCTAGATGAATATATTCTTGATATGAAGACTAAATGGTCACTTTCCTTAACATTTTGTTCCAATATTGCATAGCCCTTACTGATAAAATAAAATAAAATAAAATAAAATAAAATAAAATAAAATAATCACACTTAGGACTGTTTTCCCATTTTAATTAGTCTGACTTCAAAATCTCACCCATTTGTTCTTGTGCCTTTCTCATACTCTAGATTAAAATGTCTTTTAGTATTTGTTATTTTCTCCCTGTAAAGGTACCTAAACACTGTAATAAAGTCACTTCAAATCTTCTTTTTCATGAGCTAAATGGATTGAGCCCTTTAAATCTTTTGCTGCAAGGCATTGTCTCTGGCCCTTAAATAGCTCTTTTCTGCATTCTCCAGTTCTACACTATTTTTTAAAATGTGACTTGTATCAGAGTGTCCTAAAAAGAAAATGTGGAGACTGAAAATATCTACTGAGAGAATTATCTGTAGTATTTCAAAATACTAAAATACTAAAATAATCACTAGAAGAAAGAAAAAGACTAATAATAAGTAAAAAAAAATGCAACAGCTTCCAAATATATCAAATTGAAACATTAACTTGGTGTGTTACATGGCTACTAATGCTACATGTTGCATGGCTACTAAATTATTGATAATGTGTATGCTTAAAACAAGGACTTCCTGATTGGGCTTTGCTCTGCTTATAGTGAAGCTAAATTTAGACATCACATTGTCAAAAAAAAAGACCAGTACCAGCATTATATTTTCTGAGGTTGTTCAAGCAGATAATGACTGGAAGTCCAGAGGGGTAAAAAGAGAAATTTTATTTATACTCAAATATGTCAAATTGAAGAGTTCATGAAAAATGATAGAATAAACTGAATCACACAACAATCTTCCTAACAACTATCTAAATTGTCATACRACTTGGATGCCACTTTGGAGGCTTTGAGGCAGTTACCCTCCTAATTTGAAAGGTTTAAATCTATTTATTTCTAATGAACGGGCTATGCTGACAGTTCTCAAACCAGAAATATTCAGGTTTTTTACAGGATGGGTACAGCAAAAGAACATAAGTATGACTGTTCTGGGTCAGATCAAAGATTCATTGGTGCCTGTCAGTGGCCTGATTATGATCAACAAAAGTGGAGTTTCTCACAGTGAAGACTCTTGTATCAGCCGAAGCACACTTACATTTTATTTCCAGATTAAGTTACTTACATGCCTGTGCTTAAAAAAACAGATGTAAAAGAAATAAACCAAGAATTACTAAGCGAATTAATGTTAATTAAGGAAGTTATCAATAAGTTTGTGTTTCTGTAGCAGTCCAGTGAAATCTCAAGCATACAGACTGATACAGAAGCCTCCAGTGGAAGCAGTGCTGTAACTGTGAAATGGATGAGTAGGCAATTATAAGTGATGGTGACAATGAACAAACCTTGATGAGTCTTTCAAAGGAACATCCATCTGCATAGTCAGAAATAGTAAAAAAAAAAAAAAAAAAAAAAAAAAACAAAAAAGGAAGAAGACATAGGCAGGTGGCTTCTGTGTATAATAAAGTGCTGTACTATTATTTTCAGATGCATCTATGAGACATCCTGGAAAGGAAACTTATGTTCTAGGGATAAAGAGAACCACAAGATAGCAAACATGCAGCAAAAAGAAAACATTTTCAAACTCAAGGAACTACTGAAACCACTGTAATAAAATTAATATAATGTGTCAATTAAAAAAAAAAAAAGAAATAAACAGGAGTACATCCTAGGTTAATATCACGACTGGAGAAGAATGAGAATGAAAAAATAAAGACATAAACTTGAAAAGACGCTTAAGACTGCAGTGGAACATGAGAAGTTTCTAATTACCCACACAATGAATGTTCATTAATAACTGCAAAATTAATATAYTCAAATTAAAATGGGAAAAGATTTCCTGAACTACTCAAATTTCATGATTCAAATGAAATTTTGATCTTTCCTATGATAGACGTCTCTCATCAGCCCTTGAAAGGGATTAGGTGCCACCTTCAACTAAAATATTTGAACTCAGATTATTAAAGAATAGAGTGGATATAATGAAATGGGAGTTGAAGTAATAGATATTTCAATATATACATGTACTTGGATATATTAGAAATTAAGAGTTTGCTTATGCAAGAGTCCTTTAATATTTTAATTGGTTTTGAAATGAACACATTTAACCCAATACAAAACGCTGTGTAGATTTCATTTCCACTTTTCTGTGTAGATTTCATTTTCACTTATTGCAGTATATTTAATCTTTTAAAAGTATGATGCAAATTCTCTACAAATCAATGTTGTTTTTTCATATGGTCTTTGGCAGGCTCCAAAACTAGACTCTGTGAATGTGAAATCCTAAAAAGAGATCCCCAAATAATCATATTGTAGATTAGAACCTTTTTAGGAAACAAGAATGCATTTCAGTCTACACAAAAGACTGTTTACGGCCTACACTAAAAAATGGAAATAGAACTACCAAATACGACTATTTGGACCTGTCTATAAAAGTCTAAAAGAAGAAAAAAAAAGATAAAGGCTGATGTAAGAAAAGCATGGGCCAAAGTCCTTAGAGATGTATATTAGAAAAGTACATTATTCAGAGAAAGAGCAAAAGACAGACTAAAGGGAGCACAGCCAAAAATAGTTAAGATGCTGTGCTATCAAAAATATAGGAAGGAATATTCAGAAATAGTAGGAAAGATAGAAATAATAATAATAGAAATAKAATAGAATAGAAATATAAGAAAGATAGTCTGTATCCCATTACAAGCTTTTTGAACATTTTATCCTTTGATATCTGTACTGTTATTTCTGGAAAAATACAGGTTTCCTTTACAAGCTTAGACTGACTTCACCCTGACCCACCTTATGAGAGAGGAAACATGATTCACTCTGTGAACTCTATGGCCTGATAGGAATCCAGGCCAGACTTTCCCAGTGAGCGTGCAAATTACTGACTGTTTTAGAGGTGGCTGCTCCTTCCTCCTCCAAAACCTTTGCTATCGAGTCAGTCCTATTCAGTGAGCAGGACCTGAGAAATGCATTATCATGTCCAGAGTGTAAGAACTCTTCCATGCTACCTCGAGTCAGAAAGGGACAGGATACCCTTTTGTAATTAAATTTCTTATTTTCTAACAGTCAGCAGTTTCCCATTTTGCTAGAGTTTTGGATTGCTCTCCAGTGGTAGCCAGCTTTCTCCATGGTAGTCCTAAATACTTAACTTGGGCACGCTGAATGGTTTGGCTGCTATCAGGTGTTGCTTTATTGGGTGTCCTGTCAGGGCACTGGGCAAGATCCAACCTAACCATCTGCTGAACTTAAGGAAAGAGATAAAGTGCTTAAATTATATCTAACAGAGCAAACAACTCCCCTCAAAAATTGTAATGGCAKACTCAGGGATAAACTCAGTAAAAGTTTTCCATTCTGGGGAAGAATTGAGAGATTCACCAGCTTCCTTAAACTAATTTCCTCCAACCTATGGGACTGTCAGCCTTGCTCAGGAAACAAAAGAACAATTTATTTTTCTTTACTCATTTCTGTAACCAATGACCTTACCTATTAAGTGTGACTTTTGAGCAAAAATGTGGAGCTTGGCCTTAGGCCTCTTACCTGATTCCGTCTATGCTACCCAACTGCACAGTTGAGAGCAGTGAACTATATTTGAGTACAAAGGTAATGTGGCAGGAAATGCCAATCAAATACAAAAGTAATTGCACAGAAATTATAAGGCAAACAAGGAAATTATAAATCAAATTTGTTAGTGCTTTTGTGTTATTTATGAAAAATTTACAAGGATAAACTTTCTGGGTTATAGGCAAGCCATCACGCTTTTGGATAACAGAAGGTAAGACTCTTAAAACTATTTCTTCGTAAACTTCAGGAACTATCTTAGACTATATGTGAGTGGTATCAACTCTGCAGGAGTCTGTCACACTTTGTGTTACTAAGGAAAAATGCTAAGAAATGCTAGTCTCAAAATTCTCACAAAAAACATAACAAATCAGAGTCACAATCTTCCCAGGCTGTCCAAATGACCAAATTAATATTACTGATAAGAAAACAGAAAACTTTCTTCACTCACTTGATTTTCTACAATATGTCGTGTGGGGACAGGGGGGAGGATCAGCCTGATTTTGTGCTGGTAGACATAGAAGTTAGTGACTCTTGGTATTTTATTCTATTTCAGCTGAAGTTCACATTACCTTCAGATATAATGATTAGAATAAAATTACCARTTGTATATACTTATATCATCTTGATTGGTAGAGCTGACATATGTTCAAATTAGCAAGGTGTGAATCATTACCATTACAATACATTAGATGAGCTGTGGCTATTCTTAAGATGTGTACCTTAAACTCTCAACAAACATAACGTAAAATGCATTAGCTTAAACATCCTTCATTAATGCTTTTTACATTTCTGTTTACAAATTAATGCATTAACAGACTAAGGATGAGCACACAGTCATCTTGGGTAGTTATCTGTTGTACTGCAATAGCCTAACTGTGTGTCTGAGCTCTTTAAATCAGTCTCGGTTGGGGGGAAGAAAGGATTATGCGTCTGTCAGTGGAAAGGGAGTACATCCACCATGGCACCATTTCCACTTTGAAAGGAAATCAAGGTTACAACCGAGGTTACAGCTAACTGCTCAGAGAAAGCAAGTTAGGGAATACATGACCAAATGCTATATTAAGAAAATTGGGACCAGGGAAAAATGTGACTTTTTCTACTGATAAAAACTTCTTGGGTATTGTAAGTAAAAAATAATATTTTCTAGTCCTACTCAACCTAAGTGTGCTTCATGCAATAAGCATACAATGCCTCTGAAGAACTAAGCTGTGAACACAAAAGTAGTTGGTTGCTCTGTGTACGGTTTGTTTAGCAGCCACAAGGAAGTTAACAGTGTCAGCATGGGGTAAGGTCTTTGGCCTACACTGTCTTAGCCCGCTGCAAGGAGTAYTAAGCAAGTGCTGTGCGAAAGAAAAATGCAGCTGGAGCTCCCAAAGAGCCTGGTCCCAGTGTACAAGCATGTGTGCCCATTAGATGCAGTCTCAGGAGGGTGTTTATAGGTCATGCGAAGTATTCATTTTAGCACGATGCACAAGGGTTATGCCAATTAGGTCACAGCCATCTGGCAGACCTGCTAGAGCAAACACTTCATATTCTCCTCAGGAGTAATTTCTTTATTAGCTGAGAGAAAGTAAAGAAAATTAAAGGGCTCTCAAAGACATTTGAAATGACTACCTCGCATCTCTAAACAGCACACTTTCTTCCAAAACCCATTTCYGGTTACTAAACTTTATTACGTGCTTTGTTTTCATTCATGCTTTTGGTAAGCTTTGTGATAGAAACACATTAACTATGCAGCACAGCTTTTCTTCCATTCATCAGCAATTTATCTTACGAATTTAAATACATTACACTGGCAGCTTGTATGCCATATCCATCCACAAAGCTTTTCTCATCTTTCAATATTTGAATGTCCTAGGACCCTCTTCTGGCATAGTTCTTATTTCTTATAATATGTCTTCTATCTCTTGGAAGAAATTATATCTGTTATCTCATTTCTGGCCCTACTTTATGAACATCAAGAATAAAGAATTAAATGTAAACTTTGATAGCGAGGCTTCTCTCTTCCATCTATAAATGAGTCAGATCATCTTTTAGATGCCCCAGTTTTAAACTTCTTTACTGGATACTTAAAAATCTTCATGGTACAATGGCTCCCAAATCTATTGTCATTTGGACCTGCCAGAGTGTTGCTTAGAGGTCACAAGCTAATAGCAATGATAGCCAAATTGCAGCTGGTAAATGGGTCACAGAGGGGAATAAGATAGAGCCTAAAAAAGACAGTGCACGTAAATGGACAGATGTAGTCTATCAGGTTTTAAGTATATGGGAAGTAACTTGAGCCTTTTATCACCCAGAGGCATTTCCTTCTCACAAGTTTCTAAACTTAATCACAGAAAACAAATATAATCCTCATTTTCCAAACAGGCAACCAAGGCACAAATGTAGCAGATTATCGGTAAATATTTAATGTGATCTCTGGAAGAACTGCCCTCAGATCTCAGTCCCAACATATTCTCCCTGAGAAATCTTTCTGTCTGATCCCTTGATTTGAAACCCTAACCTGTAAAGTTCTGACTTATTGAGAATATTCATGGCAGTGAAAATAGAAAAAAAAATCTGCATATCCTAAATAACACTGTTTTAGAGAGAGAAATCAAATTTTCTGAATATACTGACAAGTTATATTTTGTGCGTCTTTACATAAAAAAGAGATCAGAAAGTATCAATGACAATAATTCCAGTTAGCAGTAACTTGACTACAGAGAAGAAAAAATTGTGAACAGAAATTAAAAGTTTAGAGAATAAAAAAGAATTATTTATCTGGGAGAAAATAACTTAGCATGTGTAAGTAAATAATGTTCAAATTCTTCTCAGAGAAGACTGGCTTCACAAAAAAGTTGCTTAGGATGAACAAGACTTTAAGAAAGTACATTTCAAATAATTAAAAAAATTCTAAGAAATAAAAAGTTATTAAAAAACATGGTGCTGTGGAAGCACATGCTAAAATCTGCAAACACAAGAGAAGACAAAAACCATACAACACTTTCAGTAGAAAAAAAAGAAAGGAACAAAAAAACAGTCAATTTTGGTTCACATCTGCATATTCCCACAGAAAGCTGTAATAAACCTGCATGTAAAAAGGAGAAATTGGAAGGTAACTTCATGAGTGCATACAGCACCAACTAATGCTTATAAAAGAAATGGAAAAGTGACAAAACAGCAAAAAAGATTACTTCTGGTAAAATAGCAGACATAAGAAGATCATTCACTGAGCACATCAGGAAGGAACAGATGCTTTGAAGTAGACCCATTTTTAGTGCAGAAAGAACTGTTTTATCATCTTGTTTTTTGAAGTAATGGTGACTGTATTCTTATTTCTGTTGAAACAAAGCAGGAGAATGATCATAGGAGAAAAAAAAATGAACATAGACAAGCAAATCCAAAATCCACATTCGGATTTTGAAAAAAGTCAGTTAATAATCCTAACACTAAGCCATACTGATTTATTAGATATTCTGTATTAGATAGCCCATATAAGATATTATGCAAAACAAGTAGGATAAAATGGTGTGTATTCAGAAGTTCAATATCATATTAAAAATAACACATGTGGAAGCAACATTCACAAAATGCATAAACTACTTTTAAATATTTTTAAAGGCTTGTTCATGCTGCTGTATTATACATATAATATCACTTATTATTTAATTATTTAAGAATATGATAAAACTATCTAAGTATTACAGGCCACATTTTCAAAGGTGCTAAAAATGAAAATAATTGCTGGACTAAAGCAAAATAGGTGTTAGATGATGGAGGTATTTCAATGGTCTTTAGCTGGCTACCTGTCTTGCTTAGGCATTTTGTAGGCCACTATATGCATTTAGAAAACTGATGCTTCCAATATCTGAAAAATTATCCCCCTCCCCAAGTCTTGCAATATCCCCAGTACTTGCAGAGCATATTTATACAATAGGGTGTGGGACAAGCATTTGATGATGACAACAGACAACCTAGCAAGTGTAGGTCAGATTTAAAAAAAATAATAATAATAAAAAAAAGCCTAAATGAACTAAATTAAAGAAACCACTAATGTACCACCACAGACTTCATGGGATCCTCAAGTAGTACCTTGCAGGACAAATGCAGGCCATTGAAGGAACTCAGGGAACGATGAATCCAGTACTGAGGGACTAAGCTATGAGATAGAAGCAGTCCTTCTTCCTTCACACAACTCATTACACCTCCGTAGTTGTTTTTCTGGTCTGCATACTCCTTAACTGTCTCCCTTCCAAAAATTATTTAAGAGCCCTAGCTGATGTTTCCTTTCCTTTTTCTCTTCCTTGTGTGTAACTTTGGTAAAACAAGAAATAATGAAGAATCTCTGAATAATGTATTTGGGGAAATGGAAATTGAAACTACATCTGTTATATGGTATTCACTTGTAAAGTGAGCATAGGGACCACAACAAAATTCAATGACAAGTGGAATAAGTGATTGCAAGGAACAGTGAAACTGAATAAAGAGAAAAGAAATATGGCTTGAATATCCATTAACAGTTTATTGTGAAAATGGTAAAAAACACATGTGGCTAGAGTTAAAAATTAAAGTTTACCTATTAAATTCATTTACCCTGTTTTAGTTTTGGGAGTGAGACTGAAGGCATAAGGATAATCCCTTGATAATGAAATAAAGATTAAAGCATCCACTGTGATTTTTAGAGACTTTTCCCATTTGAGTTCATATTACTGAATTTATTGGTATTCCATTCTTCTACAACCTGTTTTTATTAAAATATTCCCTCTGAGAGACTGTCATACTCAGCTGCTCTCTTCTGTACAATATTTTCTTTGACTTAAAAATATTTTTTGGGTCATTGTGAGTGACAAGGCCAAGTAATTACTCCATATGGATGGTTTCACACTGAACAACATCTCCATCACAGTACACATCTGATTTGATCCAACTCCCAAGGACACAACCTAGTTATCAATTACAGCTCAGCATCTTGCACCTATTCCCTGAAGGCTGCACAAGCCATAGTTTAGGTAGAGTGAGTCCCAATGACAAAAGCGGCTTGCATCAGCAAAGGCATAAATGTATCAGTTCTTTTGACCAAGATRCATCAGGTATGATAGCAAGGCATTTGCAGGGTGAAAGCTCTCCCTCCTATAACATAGCACGCTGGATAACTTAACATAGCTGTAGTTTTAACTCCAACATGATGATAGCAAAAACTTTAAATACGGTGCATTGTCAGCAAGGCAGAAACTTCACCATGCTTAACATTTTTGTCTCAGTTAAATAAGAGGATGCAAAGTGCATTTGGCATTTTGTATATTCAGCTTTGTAAAGATAATATGGAAAATGGAGAATCAATGGCCCTCTGATAAATCTATCTCTGTCCTAAGTTGACATATAAATTAGGAGGACAAAATAATTGCTTTTTACGCAAGAATGTTTACCCTAACTCATCATAACCTAATAGAACCAAATTGCTCTACTTTAGAATCAATTCTGCCATCCAAACCCTTGTAAGAATTTCAGATCAAGCATTACCACCCAATTACAAACTAGTGAATTCTCAGTAAGCTTCTCTTCTAAACCTTTGTTATTTTATATTAAAAAATCAGTTGTCTGGTGTGAGTTTGTCAGTGTGAATGCATGTTTTGTTTGGATAGGTATTTTTCCTTCTATAAAACCCTCAGCGCACAAAAATAGAATTAACATTGCAACCTTATTAATTTTCAGCTTGGCAAAGATGGATATGATGTCTTCCTATCTGTTTAAGGACATAAACCAGCACCTATTTGCATGTTTTACTTCTGTATACACCAACATTATTTGCGGTGCTCCAATGATGTCAAGTGTTAGAAAAAATTAGTTTGCTAGGTAACTTGTGCTCCCTCTGCTGGCTGAATAGAGCATGAATAGCAAGTGAAAGCATAACCATTGGAGCAGTATTACACATGCAGAATGTGTTATTTAAAATGTCTTAGACACACTAAAAGTACCACATAAAAGATAATTTGATTATTACATATTTATAATAGGATGAAATGTATATATTTGGATTGGGTTTTCATTTGCCTCACTGCATATTTATTAAATGAGACAATGTATCCATGATTTTCAGCTATGATGGTTCATAAACATTACGAATGATTAATGGGATAGTCATTTGAGTGAGCACAAAGTAATTTCTCTCCATTAGATTAAATATGTCACACCCTGTCAATTAAAAATCCATTTAATACCAACCCAGAAATAATAAGCATTTTGGAATGAGGCACCACAAATCCTATTTGCAACTAAAATTCCTTATATAAATGGTGTAAGAAGCTGACTTAGCATTGCAAATAAATTTATTCTTCACTATAAGTTTGCCTAGAGCAAGTACTTTAAAAGACAAATTTTCCTTTTATTATAACATTTCTATAATGGATTTTTAGTACATCAGCACCAGATAGCTGTAAGCATTAGTTCATTTTCATCGTTTCATAATTATTTCTATCTTGTTTGTCTTTTCGGGTACCAGGGGCAATATAATGATAGATGTTACCTCTACATTAAAGAAAGCAAAAAAAAAAGTAACAAGATAAAACCAGCCATATTCCCTTAGACGATGATATTATCACAAACAGAAATGAAATATGCTGTCTCTAATATTCTTTCTTACTTGGCTAACAACTAATGCGTTAACACCACAAAATGTAAGCGTATTTAATTGATTACACGTCATTCTAAGATTATTAACTTTAACTGGAATTGTAAGTAACAGACACTGACGTGAAGACGTGCATGCTGGTAATGCTCTTTCACTTGATAAAGGATGCCAAACTGAAGCATTGTGCAATGACCTAATATGTTCAGAAGCAATTTTTGCCTTCACTGCAGTTGTGAACAATTTTGCCTGAGGAATTCCGAGAAGAAAATGATGGGCATTTGCTTTACTTTCAATTTGTGTTCATTTATTTCCTAAATACATCAGCATTTACAGTACAGAATTACATAGCAGCTTGGATCAGACACTACCTATGACTATCACGTTGTCATTCCCATCTTTTCTTTCTATTCCTTTTCCAGTCTACTTTTAAATGTGCAGTGAAAGCAAGCTTCTGTCACTTCTCCTGGAAAATCACCCCAAGGCCCTAATATCTCTCAAGGTTACAATAGGTCTAATTTCTACTAATCAGAAAAGTAATAATTCCTTTAGGTATTTCCATAGATGAGGGATGGTTCATCATCCTTGGGAGTTAGTTCAGCTATTCAACAAGTGTCAGTTTTGTGTGAAGATGCAAATACAGTGCTAAGTAAGAGAAACTGAAGAAAATTTGAAATAAGGTAAAAATAACTTTTAAAAAGTAGACAGATCTATGCAAAACATACCTGAATGAAAATCAATGAGATCATAAAACCTTTAATCTTCTACCACTTCTACTGATGAAACGAAATCAGCACTAATACAAATGGTGTAACTACAGTACTGCTAAGATCAGAGCATATTCCACATCGTTCATTACCCAAAAATCTAGGGAGGACCCACTCCACTGTCTTTAGGTCAGAATGCCTTAATTTTAGGGGAATTCATATTGGTTTGTGTTTTGGAAGAAAGCAAGAAGGTGCACAGTGAAAAGCAGCAGTGTATATGAACATGTTTTGCAGGAATGTAGAGAAAAACTACATTAAAAAAAAGGAAAAGACTAGCAGCAGTCAATGGGCAGAATGAAGTTAAATCATCTGTCTGATCTGTCTCATGACCCACATGACTAAAGACTGTTTCTTTTGCGTCACTGAACCAAATGGCACAGCTTCTACATCTCCAAAGGCACTGCTCTTTGACTAAAAGGATGATAACATTAATTTATCTTTGCAGCAGAAACAGTAACATTAAAGAACATTCCCCCCACTCTAGCAGTTTTTTCAACATGAGGCAATGCTGAGACTCAAGGAAATTGTGCCAAAAATCCTGTTCGGATTAAATAACGCCATACTGAATGCTGAGCCTTCTTGCTAGGCTTCACCGTATATCAATTCCTGAAAAGGTCATTTGGGTACAATCTGCAACGTGCCCGTGCAATGGGCAACTCTTGAGGGAAGAACAGCATTTTGAAATCAGCAGCTAAATCTGAATTTATCACTAAGGATTTAAGAACTTTACTTCATCTAGATTAGAATCCTGTTCTTCAGTGTCGGAACGTCTTTGTGACTGTTAAAAGCAAGAATGTAAAATAAGGGCCTGGATTACCCACAGCTTTATCCTGCTAGGAAGAGGGTAGTCAAACATATGCCTTCTCCTCTCTCACAGATGCTGTGATATTTCTGGATTAGGAGGAGGGGATCTATCGGACCCTAACAGTGAAAGAATTGGCGTGAGGCACTCAGACACAACGGGGACTTTATCCTTCACAATGGAGAGTGATTTTTTCTCCCTTGTTCAGTTTATGTTTCTGGTTAACTGGGATTATGTGCAATACTTCTTTTCTGTTATTAATCCCTCTCACTTTGGAAAGCTATACAAGCATTTTACAAGAGGATATGTCTTATTGTGTATGATTTTTGTACAGTATAAGCTGGAAACACATTTGAATAACAGGAGAATTTTAAGTCTGATTTTTTTTTTTTTCCAAAGAAGAGAAAGAATTGACTGAAAGGGTAGAGGTCAAAAATAAACACATCATCAACAGAAACTGTGACAATCTTGAAAGTGAGGAGAAATTCATTTTATATTTTTTTTCTCAAAAAGACATTTTTTGGATTGTGAAACTGTTCAAACATTATCATCCTTTAAAAAAACCAAAAAACTAAACATGTTATTTCATCTTTTTGAATATAACTAAACTTAAGTAGTTTGCTTTTAAAAATACCTCATAAAACAGAATACAAATTTGTGTTCCTGTACCAATTATATAAATTACAAATTAATTAAAAAACACATAAAGATTTAAAGGAAGTAACAAAAATATTAACATGTGAACAACAACAGATACTGGATTCTGAATTTGTTTAAACTATCCACATAAACACTGTATTGATTTCCTAAGTAGCTGCTTAAATTTACAAAAGGAGTGAAGAAATAACAGAAAAACTGCTATTTTGAGATTACCTGATACATGCCAGATATACATCTACTGAAACTTGAAACTACATATAATCTAGGAYGGTGTAGTCTATGGAAATTTAGACTTATTTAGGGAAAAAAAGTCACTATTATCACCTACTAATAATTCAACAAAAATGACATATCCTGTACATTATGTTATTACTTTTCTGTACTGACCTTTATTCTTCATATTAGCAAAGAAGCCTCTAAGTAGCTTACTTTCTTATTCTTTACATCAAAAGATTATCAATATGGGACCCATCTTTCGTCTATCTTTGCCTTTCTTTCCTCCACCCCAAAGGAAAAAAAAACAATTTCTATCAACAGAATTTTTATCAATCAAGTTGTATCATAATAATTTTGATAAAATACTTCTTCCAAGTTAAACCAACACTGCCATTGAACAGCAACGATGTGGAGAAGGCTGTGCATGCTCAGTTCTGTACTAAGCAGACATCTGTCAAACATGAAGTAGGGGCACAGCGTGCAAGCGATATAGAAATCATTTTATGTCCCTCTTCTTCATCAGCTTTGCTCAAGTTTTTCATTTCTTTATTGCTTAGTCTACTAGGAAAAGAGTCTAAAGATGCAGGTACCTTTCCTTCAGACTATCGTTCAGAGAAGAAATGCTGTTCATCCCTTTGCTGTTGTCTATGACTTTTTTTCTTATGATAGCTCACAGTTAAATATATCACTAACCTTGGACAATATTCTCTGGTTCTCCTAGTGCAAGTAATAAATCATTCCCTACCTTTAATAATTATCATGGCCTATCACCCTTTGTTGCCACTTTATTTATTGTGATTGAAATGAGACAAGAATCCACAGAGCACTTTCAGTGAGCAACCCTCTGAAGATGCTAAATACTACACTTCTATCCCTAACAGATCTAGAGCTGTTGAGAAGGTACCTACTTGTGTAAGATGCACCCTTTTCACATATACCAAAAGAAGTAAAGTACTTACGCTTACTATTGATCACGCAAAGAAAGGTCATCTATTTTTTTCTTTTCCATTTTGCTCTGAACAGAGCAGGGATTAAACGGAAAAATGAAAGATTTGCTCATGTTGTTTAAATAAGTTTTTTATCTTGCCTTGATACTAATACAGTTTTTAAGGTTATAGTGAAAGAAATCCAAATTAAAGGGCTTTTCTGTTTGTTTTTTGTTATATTTTTTCTACAGTTATGATAAGAGTTAGCAATCTCCTTCAGCATCCACAGATTCAAATGATAAAGGCCAGGGATTAAACACAGCTGATTAACAGTCTGTGTCCTCTTCAATCCAGCATTTCCACTGTAGATAAACCCATATTCAGATTGAAGTTATAATAAACAGACTGTCCTCAATATCATTTCCCTAGATGACCTCCTCAAAACTGTCATTCAAGTATTCTTGCGGAAAATTACATTAAAAGGAAAATCAGACATTACAACAGATATCCACACAACTATGATATTATTTATTCAAAAGATGAAGCCAATGTTTAGAAAGCAATTTGGATAAAATGATAATTTTTCTATAAATATTTTATTTGTTTCAGTCCTGAGTAATTTCTTATGGTTATAGATTTGACATAGAAAATAAAAGCAATTTGCTAAATTTTATCTTTCTTTAATGCTTACACTAATAAGTATTTTTAAAATAACTACCTTATTATTTCTACTTATTATGATGAAACAAATATATAGCACTGGATTATAACGTTAGCAATTCTTTCACCTCCAAAGACAGAGGCAAACACACAAAGAAGTTCTCCAGCTACTGTAGATTCTCTGAAATATAAAGGTTACTCTAAGGGATGTGTTAGTACAAACCATTCATCCAGTGAACAACAGAAAAAAAAAAAGAACTATGCAGACAAATTGCAGGAATATTCTGTTTGGTATCAGTTTTGATTTATATCATAAATAACATTTTCACCTAAAAATAATAAAAAAAATCCCTAAAAACAAGATAGTAGAGTAGGTTTGTAGGAACATTTTAACACAGAAAATTCTGAAAGGGCTTTTCAGCTTCTGCCATCAAAAATTTGAATCCAGAATCTCATGGGTTATAAACAAAACAACAAAAAAAATGGAGGCTATGTTTAAAGTAGATCTAAAATGTGCAACAGGCCATTCTAATTTCTTTACCTAGATTTTCCAACCATTTTAAGGAACTATAGAATTTTGTGTCATTTGATTTCAGTACACTTCTTTAAACTGAAGCAGTAACATTTCAAACTGTTTTATTATCAATAAGTAATCTTATCTACCCCATTAATGGGCCTGGATTCTACTTTTATTTCCATTAGTTTATACTGGCAGAATTCCAGTGAAGCAGTTCTGAAATCCGATGAATGCATGTGTGCATATAGTCTTCAACACTTCATTCAAAGTACAAGATCAAAATTTTGTTCCTTTTGACTAAACTACACAAGTGATAAGAGATAGGTCATGCTATATAGTGCCAAATAGAAAGAAAGAAAAAAAAAAAAGGAGTTGCATTTTGATTAGTTGTTCCCTAGAACTGGTTTGAAGTAAGCACTGCATGTGACCACAGTTGATTCATTAGAGTTGTTCAGCAATTCTTTTCACTGGAGGTTAAAAAAAAGACAACATAAAATGATTCAGATTAAGTCTCATAGTTAGAACATTAATTAGGTTTSGATGATTCCATCCACCTTTTCATACAGACAAAAAACAGTTTCAGAGCCCTTTTAAAGAAATCTGTACTTGAGAAGGAATTGAAAATGTGATTTGAACTCAAAGTCACTCACTTTGAGACCCTGCTTCAAAAACTAATTTCATGGTCTGTCTCCATAACAACGTAGCTTATTGCTGCCAACTAAGACCCATATAATGAAGCATAATGTGTTTAATCAGATCGTATGGACTACAATTTAAGGCAATTTGTGTTTAGTTTGATTTGGAGACACACTAACTTATAAACTGTGATTTGTAGGTCAGTCTCTTTAATCATCTTTATGAGCAAAAGGTTGCATATTTTCTCACCAAAAAAATATACTGAGTTATATTTAACTAGTGATAAGATATATAGTACACAATTAAAACTTCATGCATTCCATATATTTGTTTTTAAATTTCTCATTCTCCATTGCAGCCTGCTAAAAATGCTTGTCATATAGCACAGGATCAATCTTGCCTTCACTCACTTCAATCTTGCTTTGTCATCACTGACACCATACTGTATTTGTCACTATTCAGCTATATACTCTTGTATACATGGGTTTATTTTTTGAAGGGGGTATATAAAATAAAATAGATTCCCTTTGCATGCTACTTTGCATTACAAAAAAATCTTATATCACATTAAAGTTGACATGTAAAAACTGGGAGGAGGAGAAAGATTTGTGCTTTTACAGAGTTAAGTAGACATAAAAGTCTACAAGATGTACAATGAAACCTGACAGTCCTTTTTGTTTATAAGTTAAAAGCAAATACCATTAGCTATTACATGCAAGATGAGCAATTTTGTAGGCTGTTATTCACTGGGCACACAGCATTGTATTATTATCTATTTGATATTAAATAATCTTTTTCCTAGACATTTATATATATTTCTCTATTTCTGATTTCCTGTCTTCCTTAATGGAACAACCTTCCTGTTACTGGACAGGAGAAATTTATGAATTTGTTTAAAATGGCATTGGTTAGCAGAGCTGGGATTCTTCCAGTGTGAAAAAATAGGACCTACACCCAAAATGTTATCTTAGGACAAACTTATCCTAGTGACTAATTAAAAGCTGCAAGATCAAACCCCAGTTGTAAATAAATATGAGAAAGAATTATCCAAGTTAATGTGCTAGGAGTGAGATGCAGTGCAGTGAGACTGGAAGAGAGAAAGAACTGAGCAGGAAGATTTACTCCTTCATGTAGGAGTGCGTGCGCGCGCACACACACACACGCACACACACATGCATACACAGAGCTTTTCTTTCAAAATACTTTTCCTTTAAGCAGTTTGGTAGTATTTATGTTGCCAGAGCTCCCCATATTCTCAAACCTTACCCCTTTATTTTTAATTTTCAGGTTTTTGCTTTAGCTGATGAGAACAGGAAAAGAAGGTGGTACGTTTATTGCTGGCAAACAGCTTGGAAATTCTGACTAAAGAAGCCAATCAAGGCAGAAAGATTATAATAATAATCAAAGTACAAAAATTTGCATATTTAGAGTATGGTTACTGAGAAATAACAATGCCATGGTTATGCAAATCAAGCTGTCCGCTAAAGTGAAGGGATTTGCATATCTGAGAGAAATCTGTCGTGTTATGCATTGGTAACTACATTCTAAGTGGCTGAAACAACTGGCTTTTAGCAGAATATTACATATAATTGCCACTAGAATTTCTTATTTCCTTGTGATATAGAGTAAACTTTAATCATTTGGTGCTTGATGAAAACAGGTCTTGTTTTCAGTGGGAAGCAATATCACTCAGAACCTCAAAAGATACATTTAATGTGATATAAAACTAGAATCTTTAAGATCAAGGGAGATCATGAAAACATTCAAAGAACTGCTTGTTACCAATTGTATTCATCCTTTTTGTCTATAGAAAGTGGTTTAAAGTAGTCCTGAAAGAAGACTGCAGAAAATAGASGAAAGTTTAAGTCTGGTTGTTTATTTAACATCTCTGCATAATATAATCATGTTCACTTCACTTTACGTTTAGTGAATGAAGAATAAAAAGTTGAACTAAAAAACTTCATTGGTAATCCTGGAAAAAAATGCAGACTGAACTTCTATAACTATTTTCTTTTATCTATTAAAATCAACAAAGTTAAACGTAGGTTCAAAGGTATTAAAATAATACTAAAAAAAAAAGGAAAATTCTCCTTTAAAATGAGTATGTTGCAGTATTTGTGTCATTCCTACGTGAAAAAATAAAATGTTACTTCTGCTTAATGTTTAATTTCCCCTTCCTCTTTTGTGAATGATGCACYGCTGTAGTTCAAATGTAAACTTAAGACTGGCTTACACACACTGGCCACTGCCTGAAAATAAATTTAAGTCTGGTGATACACAGATACGTGAGAGAGAATCCATCCAAGCATATTTGATCTGTATAGTATTACTCACAATGAGTGTAAAGAGAAATGATTCATTTCCACAGATAAAACATGGAGGAAAGTGGCCAAGCCGCTATAAAAACCTGCCTACCCATCCTTTGCAGAACTGATGAGTGATCTGCAGTGTGGCTGTTAGCGTACTTACCATCCTCTGTGGGCACATAGATATTCAGATATAGGCAGTCTTCATTTTGATCTTGAACATATGTCACGACAGTATCCAAATTGGCTGTAAACCAGACTGGCAGCATGTCGTTGAGCAGTGACCTCTCATCCAGGTACTGAGGGCAGACAGCAGCAAACTGTGTGGCGTTACGGACACCCGTCCAAGAAGACGGCGGCTCCGGGGGCTGAAAACGCCTTTCTCCAGTTGGAGGGGAGGCATAAGGAACACCTAGATACTGCTCCACTGGACCAAGGATCTCATTGGGCAAAGGTGTTCTTAAACCACGTATTTTGCCATAATTCGTGGTAACAACTGGATATTGTGCTTGGCCATCAATGAGAGTAAATCGTATAGCCAGTGCAGTTATCCACAGGAGGAAGTTAGAATTCAACATGACACAGACTGGGGTGAAGATCAAAGGCAGCCATAGGAGTCCCATTGGTTTCGACATTATTTAAAACAACATCAGCAGGGCTCTCTTTTCCACAGCCAGGAGAAAATTAATCAGTCAAGAAAAAAAAAAAGTCAAAAGGAGATGAAGCGAGGGAAAACGTAACCTTGTTCAGGCAGAGAAGAAACAAAAGTTGATGAGTGGCAGGTGCCTCAGTTGACTGACTGTAGACAAATTCCAACGTCAGAAGAAACAAGGGAGTGTTTGCCCCTGAGGCCCATCCCAGATTTCAGTGTTGGCTTAATCCTGACAAGACACAACACTTTCCAACAAGTAGAGAGGGGAGAGATCCACAATTACTCCACTTCCCTGGCACAACAGCTCCTTCCAGTGAATTGCAGCCCACTCAGTCAGCCTGTGGCCAAGAGAAAAGAGACAATTAAAATCAACAGACACATTCATATTGGCATAAATCTAAATATATATTTTTAATCTATGCATTAGTTCCACTCCAAGGCCCACTAACGTTTTATGAACTTTAGCCACCATGGTTAGCTATGAGATTCTCAAGGTAAGGAAGATAGGAAAGCTGAAAATTAAAGCCACAAACTTGTCCCAGGTTATACCACAAATCAAACATTCTGCCCCCCATATGCTTCCAAACCGAACCACAATCCAAGCGTTACTGCTTTCAGGAAGGGTGTCTCACATTTAAGGGCTAGCTCCAGGGTATTTTCTGCCCTAAGCAAACAGTATCTCTGTCTTAAGCATATTTGCACTCACATAACAAACAGTCTTTCAATGTTTTGCTGCACTGGACAATCTACTCCATTAGTTCAAAGTGTGAGAACAGAATTAGTCAAAATCAGGTACAAAGTTATTGGTTTTCATGTCTGTTTTACTTGTCCTATATCTGAGAAAAAGGAACAATGGAAACTGAAAAAAAATCACTGAGAAATCAGATTGTGATCTACATATTGTAACAACGTAGCATTACCTTACTTCTTGTATGCTCTTACTTTTCATTTTTTGACAGAAGGCAATTTATACTRTAATTTTGTTAATCTTTAATGACAAATAAGTAACTCATATACATATGTAACCATTACAAATAATACATATAACCATACAACACTTGTTAATATTTGCATTCTTCTCCCTGACCAAATAAATTGAGGGTTCCTTTTTTACCCATTTTCCCACTTAAAATCACAGATAACAATTCTACAGCTAAAAAATCCTTGCTATAGAAAATTGATACTGATACTTTACCTTTGATAGGATGATCACATAATTTATATATAAACCATATATATGCAGACTACTAGGTCCTGTTTTCAGTCAGGACTGTCTCATGAAGTTATATAATGAGTTTTCAAGAGCAGAAAAAAAGAAGGTAAGTAGCTATTGACAGTGATTTCAATTAAAAAAAATACAGAAGGGAGCTATTCTGATTGTTTTATACAAAGAAAGACATTCAAAAGAAAAATACTTCATTCTTTCAATACCTCTGGAATTCTTCTAATGACTTCGTTTTTAGCACTTGCACCACAAACTTTGTGAAATACCTGAACACAAGAAACCAGATACACTCCAGATATATATCATCTAGAGATTTATGGATCTCTCAATCAAAATTCCTATTAGCTCTTCTACTGGTGGACAATAGACCTCAGTGCTTGCCCCAGAGACCTTGTCACCTAAGCGTAGTTTCTGAAGGAACAACCAGTAACAGCCCCAAGTGCCAGGGCTCTGAGAGCGCTGAAAAGCCTTACTTGCTCCAACCAGGCTTATGTGAGGTCTTCACCCACACCCTGCCCGTGGGCCCAGGGGGTCCTCAGGGCCCTCAGTCGCTGCTCAAGTTGTGCTATGGGGAGCTTTGTGCCCAGGCCCATGTCCAGCACCCTGCTCTGCTGCCCTGACATGCTGACGGGGCTCCTGGATTGACCTCAGACCTGACTCTCCCAGTTGGATGATGGCCAAGTGGGGAAGGATCTTGTCCCTAGCCCCGACCCATCCATCCTCAGTAGTGGCAGGATGGCGCTTGTCGGAGAGGGCGCTGCCCTGCTGTGCTGCRGGCACTGCAGTCCCAGCTCATCCTCCCCAGCGGGGGCAGCCTCACTCCTGCTGATACCTGACGCTTAGAGCGGTCAGCTGGTACTGGTCACCAGAAACTCCTCCTCAGGTACTGTCTTCCTTTCCAATTTCTGCTACTGTCCGTAACAACAGAAAGCAGCAGTGGGCAATTGGGTTTGGGTACTGTTTCCTCATTCTCTCTCCATCCTGACCTTGGAACACTTTTCTGGCTGTGCACCACAAAGTGGCCAACTGAAGCTTTATTCTGTGCTCAGGGAGCAGCAGCAGGTCCTACTCCCCTGAGACCCATACTGCAGGAGTCTATAACACCACTGCAAGAAAAAGAAATGTAGAATAAACTTATGAGAAAATTGCCAAGGTGGAAGGAAAGACAGTGATCCAAATGATAAAAAGTGAACAGAGAGAAAATTAGGCAGGGAAAGCAATCAGCAAATAGGAAAAAGGAAAAAAAAAAAGGAAACAAAAAAAAAGAAAAGAAAGAAAATGAGAATGACAAATAAACAAGAATGAAAGCATTACCAGCACGGAAAGAAGTAAAAATGACAACATGAAGGAAAGTGTAAGTCCTCAATTAATATACATACTAAAGATAATAAACAGCTGTGGAAGGTGTGACTTAATAAACAATATAGCTATCTGTCTCAGCCCCACAGTCTGATCTATGACAGACCTGCAGCCTTTGACAATCAGCACAAAAGTGTAAATGAACAGCAGTGATAAGTGCATTAACACAGGCAAGGTATATACCATAAAAAAGCAATTCTAAGATTATAAATAGACAGATTAAGACCACTATTTTTTGTAATATGTTCTGGTTATTAAACATTGTTGCTGTTATCCAATTAAATGGCAGTAGGAACAATCAAGGTTTTTAATAATTTCTTATTAAATAGTTCTCTTCAAAAAGTTTACTTAAGTAATAAAGCATGTATTGATATTTTGCTATATGCCTAATGAAGAAAGGGCCTCTCATAGATTGTATTAGCCAGAAAATATCCCACAATTACCAGTTTGT
Source organism: Apteryx rowi (assembly GCF_003343035.1). Lineage (NCBI taxonomy): Eukaryota > Metazoa > Chordata > Aves > Apterygiformes > Apterygidae > Apteryx > Apteryx rowi. The sequence continues at coordinate 733,092 of NW_020449308.1, read as the reverse complement.
TGACTTATTACTAGAGAAATTATCATTTTAATCAAGTTAGTTTCACACATGAAACACATGCACACTTATACACACAGAAAGATATACAGACTAATTTTCAGTAAGAGTATCAAAAGATCAAGTAGGGCAGCTTGCTATCTATAAATTCATGAAACAGCAGATGTACATCTTTAAAAACATTGGAAATAAAGAATACACAGAATAAACAGAGAATCACAAATTGCAATTAGAGATTAATCAATTAATCTTCAGTACAAAACAGTGTGTATATTAAAATGTTTTAGGTATTACTGTATAACAAGATTATGGGGTTTTTTTAGTTAGATGCACATCTATATTCATCCAGTCAACTATTTAATATACCTTTACATATTGAGTCTAGAGGAAGAAATGTACCTGTCTCATCATTGTTATTTACTATTGGTGGGAATTGTCTCTCCCAAGCTAGGTGCTACTTGAAACAATGAACAGTGGAATGCAGCAAAAGCACATATCCTTTCACATTCTGACAACATGGTAACTTTATTTACAAATGCATAATCTTCTCTACCCTGTTAATTCCCACGTGGAAGAAAACTGAAGGTTATTTCTAGATCTACCTCTGGACTGGAAAGAAGTGTGACTGAGTAACAGAAAATTAGGCATGCTGGACACGTTTTGCATGAATTGCCATGTGAGATAGTCCTGCTCTCCATTGACTACAGGGAGAGCTTCAATGTCTACGTTGACAACATTTAAATGGTTAAATTAAGGAAAGGAAATCCTATTTTTTCTGCTTTTTTTCTTTATTTTACTTCTTTAAATATTAGAAAAATGTGCACAAATAGGCTTGTAAAAACAATTATTAGTTGGAAGCATCACTCACTGAAACAATGAAAAACATGTTAGATTTAAAATGGCAGCTTTTGCCAACTTGACACATGAAAAGAAGTCAAAGAAGGTCTGAAATCACACACTTTTATGCATGTGTTTTTTTGTTGGTAGAGGAGCGTAATTTGAGGCTAATGAGACATTTATGGCCTTTGAAGTAAATGTAGATGGAAGTTAACACTGATATGCATCTACTAAAAACACCACTTATGCTTGATTATGAATCTAAGCCCCAAGCCACAGTTTGAGATGCTTAAACAGTGTATGAATCAGGCCTTCAGGGCAAACCTGATGTTTTTTCCAGGATCTGCAGTTAGCACTTACTGATTTTTCCACCTTGAGCAACTAAGTATGTCAATAGCTCTATCCTGATTTTGTACCTGCTGGGGAAATTTGAGACAAAGCTTATAAGTCTTCTTTGCTCCAGGGTCTGACAACACACTCTAAAGTGATTTCAAGTTTTTGTGACCTGCTTGTGGGGATCATGGACAGTGACAAGAAAAGCAAACACAAATATAAACGATATGAACACAGGAGACTGAAGACTACACAGATCTCCTGGGATTTCTCTGGCTTTATCTAAATTGACTAGTACACTATTGTGCACCTCAACTTTCAGTCTCTTACCATCTGTCTCTCCCTTCTGTCCAAATCCCCTGGGGCAAGTTTTCTGATGTGTACATAGGTCTGATCCCAATACAGAGTCTGGGATGGGCAGGGTATAGTCCCACATTCTCTTGTTTAGATATATGCTCTGAGAGCACACAGTTGGCTTAATTAGCTGAAACCTAATCACCAGAACAAGAATTATAAATAATATAAACACTGCAATTTCAGATTCTCCCTATAGTGATGTTTTGTATAGTATTTAATGCATTTTTACAGAATATTGGGATGTCAMAAATATTTCATTTACCAAGAACAGGAAATGTGGCTTTCCTTCTTTCCCTTCTCTCTTCTCCTCTAAAGATGTCAGCTGGAAAGTTCTAAAGTAAATTTTTGGGTTCTTTTTTTTTCTTTTATTAAAATTAATTTAAAAATCCTGTTTTAAATATAAATACCTACCTATTCTACCTATTACCTAAATACCTACCTATTTATTCTAGAATAAATGAATGCCATGGCAGGAGATCATAAATAAGAACGATCCGAGGGATAGCAATTTGTGAATAAGCCTTTAGTATTACTTTTAACAATACATTTATAGAATTTGGATATTTAACAAAGAATTAATCACACAGTCATTTTCTGTAAAAGCTCTTCCCATACCAAGTTTAAAACTCTGGCAGTAACAAACTCAGCTTTGCAACCTGTGACCAGTCAATAAACCCATGCAATGAAAGAAGGCTCAGAGAGGAGATGGGCAAGGGCAAGGTGCCCATGGAGCTCAGGAATAATGTAGGGTGTGACTGACCACAGCTGTCACACAGAAAGCTGACTTCATCTCAACACAAAGGGGACTGGAGGGTGGCCTTTGTTTTAGATAAACAGCTATGTCAGTTGAGTGGATCAGCTCACTGAATTCCAGTTGAGTGGATCAACTGGTGTAAATGTTTCTCCCTGAGTTCATCAAAAGAGTGTGAATGTCTCCCTGAGTTAGCCAGACCAGCATGGGAGGAGTGCATACGTGACTCAGCCCAACAGAGAGTATAAAAACTAAACAATTTCAGAGAGCAAAAGGTTTGAGTTGGTTTCAACCCACAAATTCCTTCCCAGTGACTGGGGACACCCATGTCCTGATGGTGAGCATATCATAGAGAACAGTAATGGGAATCCCATTGGTATTGTGATTGAACTGTATATTGCAATTGCTATATTTTGCTAAGTGTAATGTACACTTGTACTGTGATTTCAGTATAGTGCTGTATCACTGTGCTAAATTAAAAATCACATGTAACATCAAATACCTTCAAATAAGTAAATTTTGATATTAAACATTACACCCTCCATGTGTGGAATATCTAAAAGAACCTGGTCAGAGAGTATTGGACTCTGATACAATCTCATAACCATCACTTTAATTATTCAAAACATTTGCTCAATAACATAAGAACAGTATCATCAAGTATCATCAAAAACATATTATTGCTGTCTACCACCCCTTCAAATAATATACAATTATGACTTCTTTAGGCTTTTTCCCAATTTCTAGGAATATCTTTTTCATGAATTGAAATGAACTTAGCTCTATTTTTCCTCATGCTACATAAAGCTATTCAGAAAAATCAAACAAAACCACAGTGAAGGAAAACACAAAGGAACACCAGTCATGAGCTAATATGCAGTTTCTGGCCTGGATTACTATGAAGTTGGTGGGAAGCTTRTTAACTGAAATTAGCAAACCATATATATTGTTAAATTTCAAAACTGAGTCCATAGCAAGGTGTAGCTTCAAATTAGCATGCAGCAGAGTCTTATGACTCAAATTATTTTTCACAACAGAAGCTATATATTTATTTTTTGGATTTTGTAAGCAATTTCACAGCAAGAATAGATTCCAAAAGTGGATTTATTATGCTAATTGCCTACACTTAGGGAAAAAATTACAAATATTCACCTGTGACACCACAAAGTACTGCCAACCAAAAAAAAAAAAAAAAAAGCCCCTAACTCATCATTATAAACTTCACCAGGGATGAGAGATCACTGAAACCAACTGAACTTTGTCTACTGAGTATACGATCTGCATAGCTACATTACTACTGGATTAACCTAGTTAGATGTTGGTGTTATTGCTGTAGTATCAGGTTACTGTGCAATCAGAGCAACTCAACAGGTAACAGGGGTTAGGAGGGATTTTTAGTGATTCAAAATACTACTTTTTGGCCATGTGTCTTTTACTTCACTTTCTAATGTGTCCCTCATTAATTCCCTGTGAATACTCAGTTGAAGATTTGAAGACTAGAAATGAAATGAAGTTAAATATCAGCAATACAAAATTAAGAATTATGTTGTGTCTTTTCTTAAAGTGAAAACAAATGCAAACTATATAAACAACACTGCAGAACTTGAAGTTGATCTCAGATTTATGGTTAGAATTAGCTGAGGACAAAGGTAGATCATTCTTTTTCTTAATATAGAAAGAAAATGTGCAAATCAATATAAATGATACACAAACATTCAAATAATCCACTTTTTCAACTGACATACTACATTTACCCTCTTCTGAGCATCCCCAGAAAGTCTCTCAGACAAGCTGTGAAAATGTCAGCAGATCCCTCAGGTGAGAAACTGCAATCACCATTTACTTTTCAGAAAATGGATACACATTTATCTTGTATTATTGCTTCTTTCCTGCAGCTACCACTCTTATTCTGAATTTATAAATCTCAAATACTATCTAAAAGAATGATGGGATTATGAGAAAAGGCTGTGCGGTCTGGTCCCTAAATTGTTTTTGAAAACTGCAATTCTCTCAACAATTAAAACAACTTGAAAAGCAAGTGGAGGGAAAGCAAAAAAATGACCATCACTCCCTTCCAAGAAAAGCAAAAGAAATACATTTCTAAAGTGTTCTGTAAAAAATCAGGTTTTTGGCTTTTTTGCTGAACAGCCACAGGTATGGCCTTCCATTACTTTTTTTCTGTATTTAAAATGATAAAAAACATGTCCAGGAGGACATAAGACTAACAGGAAATGCTCAGTTAGACAGCTGCGCTTATCCTTCTGACTTTTAAACTCCACCTTTGACTGTTATTGCACATAGGATGCATAGAAAAATTTCAGTGGTCAGATAATTCTGATGATATTTTCTGCTTCTTGAGATAAATTGATAAAGATTGCAAATAAGTATGAGTTATCAGTATAAGGGGAAAAAGAAAAAAACCTGCATAAACTGTTTAAACTCTTTTAAATTACTAATTATCTCAAACTTTCATTCTGTGTTCTAGTCAGATCCAAACCGAACTATTCATGATATGAATTTGAGCTTCTCATGACTGAATGGACACTGTAGCCTGAAACCTTCAAAATGCCCGAACGCAGAATGCCAGGGAGGTCATGACACATTCTCAGATAATAAAGCAAAAATGAATTCTGATTGCAGGGTAGTGTGTGACAGGGTACTAAGCCTTTCTCATTCAGAAAGAGTCCCAAGCCTAAAACATGACCATGGGTGACGATCACAACACACATCAATGTGGTAATCTTTGATCGTGGCTGCAAAGTCTAAGAAAATTCTAATCAAGAATATATTTTAGGTGAATGAATAAAAATAGCATCAGTACAGTCTAGCAGGACTCCTGATTTCATTGCCAGATTTTCTGACATAACCTTGTAAAAGATTTGTAGTTCTCTTGGAGTGTCCCTTTATTTCTTTGCTGCACCTCTCTTTTCAAAAATTCAGATGTGTTATTCCAAAAGAAAGTGTTATGGTCTGAAAGAGGATGTTCACCACTGAGTTTCTGTAACACAAAAGCTCCTGTAGAGAAAAACATCTTGCTCCTGGAGTAAAAAAATCAATTATGAATATAAAAAAATGAAAAGAAATACATACAATAATCACTGGTTTACACATTTTTTTAGGTTTATAGAATCTTTGTAATCTTTGTAATTTAACTGACTCTACACAAATATCAAAGATCATCACCCATTACCACTCCAAGATAGAAAAATTAAACATTCCTAACAGAACAGGCTTAACTTCTCACCAGTAAGAAAGATCAAACCACCGAAAAGAAAAATTCTTAAGGGAATCTATCAGTTTTGTCTAAATGTTCATTAGGAAACTCATAGGTCTTTTTCCTCTCTACCTGTCTTCTCCATTAAACCCATGCACATCCTCCCAAAGGATGAGAGGAACTAAACCCCTAGTCCGAGCCAACTCAGATCGTTAGGCAATTTGATCTCTGGGCTCTTTAATGATTAGGATTGGATCTCTTCCTGTAGTCATTCCAGCACAAGAAGAAAAAACATTACCAATGTTACAGTAGCTAAAAACTGGGTGGGAAAAGCAAATTAAACTAGCTGGGCATGTAGCTTCCCACACTCCAACATATTATATAGCAGAAAAACAGTCACTGCTCTGCTATTAAACACACCCATAACACTGAATTAAGTAGAAGATAGAGATTTTATGACATTTTCATTGCAGTACCTAGTTCAGTGACCAGGTGGTGTTCATTTATATGACAATGACACAATGACACACATCCTGGAACTGGGAGAGCTGGATGACTACCTTGTATACACGAAGAAGTTTAAATCCACACCTCCCATCTTTCATGTTACAAGCATTAGATTTCAAACTGAGCTTTTTCTCCATGAAGTTTGCTTTCTTTTTGACAGTGGACAACTTCGTCAGCAGAAGGGAAGAACGCCCTACAACTTCTGTTCTCGTGCTGCTCTCTTGCTGCCTAACTGAAAGGGCTTTCTCCTGTAAATGCTGGCTTGAGCCCTTTATATTTAGGAAGAGGGACAGCTTGTCTCAACTTAATAGTGGACTTAGGCACTTTACTGGGTTTGTAGATTCTATTCTGCAATGTGGACACCCAAAAGCTAGGCAGCATTATGCAGAATATTACCATACAGAAGTCCCCATATGGATCCAGATCTCAGGCTGTTTTTAAGCCACTGCAGTAGCACTGGAGTTTAGCTCTAAGTAGTAAACTAAACAGAGCTAGAGCATGGAYGTCAGCACAGGGCTGCCACAATATTCATCCTGCACAGTTGTTAGCAAACTCCCTTGCAAAATGTCACATAACAATATCTAAGCCAATGCACTGGCATGATCAAGGAACCAAACCAGAAGTTGCCCTCAACAGGCAGTACAGATAAGGCAATCCTTTTTTAGAGGTAAGAAAGATTTTAACTATATGGATGCAATTTGTGCTGTGCTACATGGCCTCAGGGCCAGAGAACAGGAGCTGGACCTTTTCATTTACTACTAGACATAGCCTCATGGGCAGAACCAGACATTTTTCTCCTCCCCACCAGTGCTTGAAACCCAAGATTGCCTCTACTTGCTTTTATTTAGTGTACAGGCTGTCCCTTTATTGCCTAGATATGAAAAATAAGAACAAAGTTTGAGGAATTCCAGCAGGAAATTCATGAAATCTAGCCATCATTTGACTTCACAAATGTTGACAAATCCATAATATGAGAGTATATAAACTTAACAAAACAGCGGGATGAGTTTGTAAAAAGACATTGAARGTCGAGTAATATTAAGGAATTGTCCAGAATCCAACTATAAAATCTAGAAACCTAAGACAGACTTCTGGTAGCAGAAGTTCCATTCTTTTGGGACATTGGAAATTAAGTTACACAAAGTACCAAGAAGATGAACTACAAGACAAAATGCAATACACACAGAGGCCTGAACAAAATTTCCCAGTATCAATGATTTGTGTTTCTTTTTTTAATCACTATTTTTCCAAATGTATCTATTTGAAGCCCAAAAGGCCAACAGGAAAAGAACAGAAAGCTATGTTGAGATGGGAAATGAAAATAGTGTAAAAAACAAATTGTTTGTAGTAAATTACCTATTCAGTTAGAGAGATCTTCTATTCCCAATCCTGACTCCCCAAAGAATACAAATCAGATCATCTTTCATGGTCTTTTTCACAATTCCAAAAGAATTTTCAAAATCACTAAGTCAATGCTATCCTGTGAGGGGAAAAAAAAAACACACCACAACAAAACAATACAAAACAAGAACAAAAAAATGAAACAGATTTCTTTAAATGATTTGCTTGACAGCCCCTACCATTCTGCTACAAGCATAACAATTCTAAAATCATCTTATGTTTAGCTAATTAAGTTTTCTTGCATCCATGGCTTTTCAGAACTTTAACTTAGTATATTTGCTTTGTAGTGTGTAGAACTGGTATCAAAGCAGAAAATGAAAGCCAACAATGAATCTGAGAATTGGTCATTTCTCCTTCTCCTGCTCATCCTGCTACTACCATTAGTGGAACTTTACAGTTCTGTCTAGCACCATGAAAAGGTATCTCCTCTACTTTGGACACCTCACAGCTCATCACTAAAGCTAGTGTTGTTCTCACTAATGTTATCTGACAAAGTTAGACATTCTGCCTAAACTAGAGACATACACTTCACACAGCTATTATTCCTACTGTAACAGTGTCTGACATTAAACATGAGATGAGACAAAACACCATAAAAACATTCTGAAGGTTATGTTTAAGGAGCCCAAGTCATTGGACATCTAACTGGCGGCTGGCTGAAGTATGGCAAGAGATTTCTTCCCTCACCTCTTAACAATATACACAGAATTATCCCTAAAACCGTGATACAGAAATATAGGAAAATTGCAGTTTTCCTGTGAATTTCATATGTGAACCAAGTCCTCATGACTAAAATCAGAAAGAACATATTCTAGTTTGAGCTTCTAATAGTGTTTGTTTGTTCTTTGACTAGTTCTACTGATGGTTAAAAGTTGAAGTGAAATGCATTGGTAAGAAATTAAGTATATAGAATTTAGAAAGAACTTCAGCCATTTTCTCTCATAACCTTCAATTCTTTTCATCCTCTAATATTAACTTCTTTTTCATCACCTTCTCTGTGTTATTTTGAAAACTCCACTGCATGATATCTTCCCTGAAGCAAAGTCATATCTCACTGAACAAGGTTATCAGTTTATTTCCACCAGCTACACCTAACATTAGTCTTTACTAACATAGAACTGATAGGTTTGAGAAAAAAAAAACAATATTATGTTAGAAATGTATGGTTATTTTGCTTCTTTCTCTCAAATAGATAGAAAACATATCACTCTTCTAATGTTTCCCATAATTTTTTGATGCAGTAAGTACTACTTATGAATAACTTTCTAATGGAAGCTGTGCAAGATCGTTACACATCATCTTATTTAGAACTCTACCTGTTTTCACAGGACATCAAAAACTACATGGGACTTTCATAACTGCAAGCAGATACAGAAATGAATCCTATCAAATGAATCCTTTCAAAGATTTCTTTGACCATATAATACATCATTATACACACAGCAACACTCACTGTCTTCTTAAACTAAGTGTGCTCTAGGTTTTTATATGATATAAAATTCTGATCACAGTTGAGTAAAGAGAACAGGAGAAGGTGAGTAAATATGCTGGCACATTATATAATGAGGGGAAATAAGTTTTAACAGTATGACTTTATGACAAAACATTATGGTCCACTATCTTTCTAAGACCTTTCTTATTCTTGTTTTCCTCTACTTCAAAATCTGTCCTCTTATCAAAATATCTCTAGAATTTTTCTCATTCACACATGGCTTCTCAGTTTCATGTCTAATTCTCAAATCTTGCTCACTGACTGCACTCCACTAGCTTGTTCTTTTCTCCAAATTACAGCTCTTTCCTACAGGCGTTTTCTTCTCCATGGTTATTTCTCTCTAGCTTCCCTTCTTCCCTTTTAACATACATGTAAGACATGTACAGAAACATATGTACTTCTTTCTCATTCTTCAATTCAGGCAATATAGATTTCATTTATTTTGTAAAGGATTTCTCCTCCTCCCCCCCCCTTTTTTTTTTTTGCTTTTTAACACATCCTTATGGGATGATACAGCAGAAACAAAAGAATCAAAAACAATTTGCAGCTCTCAAGTTGACAAGGAAGAACTGATTTAGGTCAGGATTGAAAAAATTTTGCCTTGTCACATGGCAAGAGTTACAGCTTCGTGTGTGCTACTATTATATCAGCTTAAGAAATCCTACTAATAAAACATAATACCAACCAAAAATATCTACCACAAACTAATGCAGTCAATTAATAGAACAGATGGAGGTCAGGGCAGACAATTAAATCTCTTTGACAGAGGAGAAGATTATTCTACTTCATATTGGAGATATGTCAGTAATTCCTGTCTGATCTGACTTACACTTTTATTCATCAAAATAATTCCTTCTATAATGGTTTCTTTGGCATGAGAGAGAGATCTATTATCTAAAGGCATTGCTTGCTGTTCTCTATAATTACTTATTTTTAAGGTGGTGGGAAAGTGCACATATGTTTTGTCAGCAGTATTTTTACTGACTCTAGAACAAAAAAATCAAATATCCTCTTTGCTTTTGTTTAGACAACTGCTACTCTTCTTGAAGTCTGCCACCCAAAGGGATGATATAACTATCACCTTGGCAAGTTGTTAACCACTTTCTCTTTGCAATGTATTGTTCTCGCCCATATGCATTAGAGATAACCAACCAGTATTCTTGATTCATTATTTCTCTGGCTCTGATTTCCTGGCACATTGAAAYCTTAGAAGTATTTCAGCATATTTGCAACACTTATCTTTCCTAAATGCTGTCAACAGGATGGTTGTCTTTCTGTATATCAGGTACACTGGTAATACTAAAAATTACAAGTGCTGTTGTAACATTCTGGCAATATTGATACTTCACATTTACGAACACCTTGCTGATTATGTGCCTATACATTAAAACGCTAAGTCATAAACAGCAATAGTTAAAAACTGTGTAGTTATGAATTTAAATGAAATTCTTCATGAATTAACTTTCCAAAAAAAAGAAAAAACTCCATATAAAATGAACCCCAATTTGTTTCTGACTACAATTCATTTGGGGGTGGGGGGGAAGTTCTAGCCCAGAACATCATCATATCAAATTCAAAAGGTGTGATAACTCTCTAATTACTTGTTTTCAAACCAACTTTTAACATATTGTAATATCTAGAAGTTACTGAGCTCAGAACCCTGTTGTGCTAATACTGCACAAATATTTTAAAGTACTGAAGACTCTGTACTCCAAAAGATAATGGAGTTGCCAAAAGAGTTTTTTTTTTTTTTAATTTATCAGTTATAAATTCATCCAAAACTTATATCGTGTGGTCAGTCTTCCTTAGTGGTACCTATAAATTGCTAGAACTGAAATATTTTGAGTAGCCCACTGATAATTTTACTCACTTTTCTGTTCTATTACAATGTGGAGACAATAATGATCATGAATTTCACGGGGTTTAAAAAATTCTTTTATACTGTTTCCTATATGTATTTTAAGATTTCAGATTTGGGTATATTAACTGTGATAGCACTATTCATGACCAGACAGAAGAAAACACCTCTGCTTCTGTTTTTACAGTGCTTAATATCTTGATTAGCAGCTGTCATTATGCACTGTGTGGCCAGACTAACACTGCATTATGACACAATATGATTTCCACCAATTCCCAAATTATGCAATTTCATCTCTTCAATTACAATAAACTCTTACGCCTTGAGGTGCCAAAGTTCCTTTTGTTGGCTACCCATCAAAGAATTACCTCCTCAAACTGTTTTAAGACTGGACCTTTTTTTCCTCGCTTGAATTTGTCAAAGTTATATGTTAAATGTTCAGCAATTAAAACAACAAACTCCTTGCCCTTCAATCCCTTGTTTACACCAGATAAGAAGCATTCCTGAAAGAACATCTCTTTCCAGAAACTTACAGCCAGGCCAACTAAAAACATTTTTCTTGTGTTTGCAATTCATTATCAAGTTCTGAGTATCAGGTATGTTTTACAAAATCACTTCTGTAATATGGCTAATTTTAGCACTATTGTTTTGCTACCTTGATAGATTTAGGGGGAGATCTATTCTTTCTTTTCCCAGGAGTTCTCTTTAAGCATGAATGTATACATTTCCCTTGGTGATCAGGGAACATCCTACTGAATGACAGTCTTGCATAAAGACTGTATATCAAGGTTTACAGATTGTTCTCAAAATATTTATCACTTCCATTTTATGACGCCTCTCACATACCCTTCCTCATGACATTTCATGAACAGCAACACTCTGAGGATGTTGAGCAAATTATGGTGACAAAATAAGGATGATGTTGCTTGGAAGGGCAAAGATGCCAAAGAACCTCTGCCTTTTCTTCTGCTGTCATTGAAACATTTTTGCTAGAAGATGGTCTAACATCCTGTCACTAGCATCTGTCCTTGCAAAAAATGGTGTTGCAAAAAGTGGGACAGTTTCACATTGCAGTTAATTATTTTTCTCCTGAACACTGCAGAAAAGTCAGCAGAACACTGCTTGCACTGCATACGGAGCTACAAAGAACCTGAAATGATGCCTAAGTCCTGCAGTGTCTCAAAATGCCTAAAAGTAGATTCAGAATTCTGTGCTTTTCTCATGGCTGGATTCATCCAAACCTTGCCTTACGTGAACACCTGAGAACACTTCAGCATGTAATACTTTGATTATCGGAGTATCTGAAATCCTTTTTAAAGCATTTGTTTGCTGTTAGCACAGTTTTCTGATGCTGTTTTCACTCAGCAATATGTAGTGCACTTCAATTTTTATTTCGAAGTCCAGTGTTTGAGGAACATGGTGGTTGATGTAGTATATGTAGCACATATGTACAGTATCTCCTTTGGTTTTCTGAATAGCAAAATGTGTGACAAAAACTTAAAAATGYTGAGTCAAGAAATTGAAACACAGCAGAAATTAACCTCTGCTTTGTCTAAATGCATTTAATCCCACATCAAATTTCATTTTCTTGGTTTTTCCCCTTCACAGTATTGTATTTAGTCCATTTTCAGTGGCCAAAGTATACAACTATCCTTCTCATACATTCAAAAACAAATTTCCCAAAGTCACTTCTCTTCAGTATGACACTTTCATACCAAGTACCTAACTGGTTGCTCCTTCCTCTGATCTCTGGCAGCAAAGTAAGAGAAGATGCTACTTCAGAGCAACCAGTCATAAGCACTAGCACTGGTATCAGACATATATTCATAAGAAGAACAAAATGAAGTGGAGTTTCTGAGTCCAATTAAGCCAAAGTATATGAAAAAAAGAAAAAGTAGTTTCCAAATATTTTCCTGGTTAGACCTTAAAATGTTTGAGAGCAGTATGACTTTATAGTTTGCACTATGTYAAATCCTTGATCAATGATACTGATCACATCCTTTACAAATCAAAATCCTGCGTGTTCTTCATTCTTTTTTAACAACATATTTTGCATCCTGTTTAGTAACCAATACATACCTTTGCAAACTTTTCTGCAACCAAATACAAACCTATTCTACAGTCCTGTTGTTCATCTACAATTTGTCAAAGGGTAATTTCTTCTTTGATAGATCTACCAGTCTGACTATGCCAAATGAATCCATTTTACACCTATTTTATGAAATATGTTCAGACTTTCACACTGGGCACCTACAAATCATTTTACATATTATTGCTGTGATTGCACTTCCCCAGCTCCAATATCCATGCTGGAAATTCTCATGCATTTATTTTCCTTGTCAAGATCATCTATTGAAAACTCTTGCTTTGAAAATTAATAGACACAGAGTACAGAATCACAGAATCACAGAATCACAGAATCGCTGAGGTTGGAAGGGACCTCTGGAGATCATCTAGTCCAA